>NC_087174.1:15180827-15198327 GCF_035594125.1 Scylla paramamosain | reverse complement strand
GAAGATAGAGGAGGGGAGGGAGGATCGTGGGAGCCTGCGAGTGTGTAGCCCCCGGCAAGGCACCCCAAATATTGACAATACCGTGTAAATGTTGCCTCTCCGTGTGCGTGGGTGTGTGTGTGTGTGTGTGTGTGTGTGTGTGTGTGTGTGGTGTGTGTGTGTGTGTGTGTGTGTGTGTGTGTGTGTGTGTGTGTGTGTATGTGTGTGTGTGCCGTAGTCTAGACCCACATGGTGTAGATATATATATATATGTGTATTCATTCGATAAATAACACAAAAAAAGATGCATGGAGGGAGAGACACAAATAGGCCGATAGATAGATAGACAGATAGATGAACAGATAGGTACACAGGAAGACAAACAGGTAGACAGATGAGTAGAGAGATAGATAAAATTCACATATGGATATTCATATAGACAGACTCGAGTGTATCCATCTCACTAGGTCAATATTGCACCACCCACCCACCCTCACCAGCCCTCCACCCCTATCCAACAACACTCATAGCCACCCCCACCACCACCACCACTACACTATCCTCTCACAGGCACCACTCCCCTCCATCTCTTCTTCTCCCTCCCTCCCCGTCCCTCCCTGCAGCCTCTCGTGTAAGCTCTTCCCCAAACACGTCTTTGCGGAACAATAGTCCAAAATACACTATTGTTTGGTGGCTCAGTCCTGGCTTATGAGAATATCTATCGTGTGTGCGTGTGTGTGTGGGTGTGGGTGTGGGTGGATGGGGGTGGATGGGTGAGTGGGTGTACGTACTGGTGTGAGATGGTTTTAAGGCTTTCAGCAAACCCTACGGACGTGTGGTGCAGTGTTTCATTACAATACAGACACGATTTTGTTATTCAACCTATTTCTTTCCCGAGTCTATTAATTCACTTAGTCATATTCATGTTGTTGAAGGCATGGTTAGTCCCCTCATAGATTACAAGACTTCCTTTTCCTGTTACTTATCCTCTGACGTCAACTTTGGGATATTGCGCCGAGCATACTTGCTGTTATGAATTCCGTCAGTGAAAGGATGGAGCGTACAAGTATAGATTAGCAGCTGCCTAAGTACCTAGGTTGGCGGCGTGATGCGTCTGGCGGTAAGTCTGAGTGTATAAAAGTGAGGACATGTGTCTTGATATCTGTAAGGAGACTGATGCATTCCTAGGATATTTTCTTCTTTGTGTGTGTGTGTGTGTGTGTGTGTGTGTGTGTGTGTGTGTGTGTGTGTGTGTCGTGTGTGTGTGCTGTGTGTGTGTGCGTTTGCTTTCTGGGGTGTGTTGTTGAGGAGCAGATGAGGATGAGACGACGCGATGGAAAAGTCGAGATGATATGTTGTGTTTCGTTCACGTGATGAGCTCAGGAGGACTCGGGTGTGGGTGTGGAAGTGACGGGCGGTGATGGTGATGGATGATGTCTTAGGGCATACAACTACTTCTGTTTTTCCTCCGTTTTCGTAGAGTTTCTATATGAAGCTATATTTATTAGTCAGTACTCGCATCATGCTTACTTAATGATTGTCAAACAATAAGACATTAGTTCACACACACACACACACACACACACACACACACACACACACACACACACACACACACACACACACACACACACACACACACCATAACACAACATGACACACATAAAACATTACATACACAACACGAAACAGCACCACACAACACAGCCCCACCCATTCTCCCTTTGTGCCGAGGCATGGCGTGGTGTGGCGTGCCGTTGCCTCAGGCTACAGTGTGTTTTAAGCTATGGACCTCGGACGCCCTGTTGACACAAAGGATTATGGGCAGGGAGTTGCCAGGCGTCACAGAAATAAGCATGAAGAAACTCTTTGATTTGTCCCCTTCACCTCTTGGCAATTTCCTCCCTCACCCTCCATCCCTTTCTCCCTTTTCTCTTTCTTTCTCTTTGTAGTAGCGATGGGGTGGGAAAGACGCTGAGAATGATAATTATGAAGAGGACGAGGAGGAGGAGGAATGGAGGTGCCAGTCTTGTTGACATTAAAGGCTGACGTGGTCGGGAAAGAGAAGAAAACAGATTGGTCAGGATTATGCTGTGATAGGTAAGAGGGAGAAGAAGAGGGAAGAAAAAGAAGGGAACATGAGTCTAAAAAGGAAAACAACAGAAGAGAAGAGACGAATGAAAAAGTAAAAAAATAAAAGGGAAATCATATAAAAGAAAGACAGTAAAAAGAAGACATAGAAACATTAAGAAAGGATAAGACCTAAAATATGTAGAGAAAACAGAAAGTAGATAAAGAATGTATAAAAGCATAAGGAAGAGAAGCAACAGAAAAAACAACTACAAGACGAACAGGAGTAAGAAGAAAGGAGATGCAGTGACACATGGGAAAAAATAAGCAAAGGAGAAGGAAGGAAGAAAGTGAAAACTGTGGGAAGGAAAAAGCTGACGAGGAGAAATGAGACTTTGAAACAAAAACCTGATAAAATTCGTGCGTAATGAAGAAGAAAAGAATATAGACGAAAAGCAGAATAAAAAGAAAATTTTGAGAAGAACGTTAGGAATAAGCATCTTGACACACACAGAAAGAGAGGGGCTAGATAAGTGAGGATGATGGGGAAGAAATAAAGAAGAGCAGAGATATGACTTGCCAGAAAAAAAAAAAAAAGAAAGAAAAGAAAAAAAGTAAGAACAAAGTTTGAAGAGAAGTAAGGGGGAGGAAGGGAAGGAGGGAAGAAGGGGGAAGGAGGGAGCTAGCCAGCGAGCCAAATGGGAGACTCGTGTTTGTGTTAAGAGAGCCACCGAATCTCTCTCTCTCTCTCTCTCTCTCTCTCTCTCTCTCTCTCTCTCTCTCTCTCTCTCTCTCTCTCTCTCTCTCTCTCTCTCTCTCTCTCTCTCTCTCTCTCTCTCTCTCTCTCTCTCTCTCTCTCTCTCTCTCTCTCTCTCTCTCTCTCTCTCTCTCTCTCTCTCTCTCTCTCTCTCTCTCTCTCTCTCTCTCTCTCTCTCTCTCTCTCTCTCTCTCTCTCTCTCTCTCTCTCTCTCTCTCTTAACTGATCCAAAAATATACATCAGTCGAAATCCATCAACATTTTTATTCCCATGTCACAATTTGTTAGACAGAATGAATATAGTTTTCACAGCTTTTTTTCTCTCTTTCTCCTTTTTCAACTTTCAAAAAAATCTCCAGAATCAGACATAAAAGGGTTTTCTAAATAGGAGTTCTTTTTATATGCAATGATAATAAGAACTTAAGGGGTACTTTCTAAAAATCCCTCCTTTACTGTAATTTCTTTATTGATTCTCTGTCTCTCTCTCTCTCTCTCTCTCTCTCTCTCTCTCTCTCTCTCTCTCTCTCTCTCTCTCTCTCTCTCTCTCTCTCTCTCTCTCTCTCTCTCTCTCTCTCTCTCTCTCTCTCTCTCTCTCTCTCTCTCTCTCTCTCTCTCTCTCTCTCTCTCTCGGTTATCTCTATTTGTCCTTATCCTTTTATCCCGTCCCTCTGTGCCTGTCTTCTCATCACACACACACACACACACACACACACACACACACACACACACACACACACACACACACACACACACACACACACACACAGGTTCCCCTTCTCTGAGTAACTAAATATTTAAGGACAAAATGCGGGACTTTGGCAGAAGGCGAACTGGCGGACGGCGGTGACATGGACTGGCTTTTAGGTGCTGTAAACGAGGAGGAGGAGGAGGAGGAGGAGGAGGAGGAGGAGGAGGAGGAGGAGGAGGAGGAGGAGGAGGAGGAGGAGGAGGAGGAGGAGGAGGCCGTGGTGGTGATGGTGGTTGTTCTGAAGGAAGATGTGATGGAAATCGTGAAAAAAAAAGTTAAAATTGTGCTCATAATGTACGGCAGAGAGAGAGAGAGAGAGAGAGAGAGAGAGAGAGAGAGAGAGAGAGAGAGAGAGAGAGAGAGAGAGAGAGAGAGAGAGAGAGAGAGATGTAATTCCATTTTCTTCACTTTCTCTTCATGCTTCATTATATCTCTCACATTGTCTTTCCTTCATTTCTGTTTTTATACTCTTTTTTCCTTCCTTTATTATTCCACACACCTTTGCTTTTCCTCTCTCTACACCTTTCTGCGCCTCCATTATTTTCCCACTCTTTCATTTTCCACGTAGAAGATTTTTTTCCCTACACCTTTTTCCTCCACCAGCCTTCCAGCCCATTCTGTTCCCTTCACTGCTTCACCCTCACCCTTTCTCCCACTCTCTCTACTCTCCCTCTTTCTCCTACTCCCTGCCTTTCTCTCTCTTTCTTCCTCCCCTCCCTCCCTCCCTCCTCTCCCTCTCTCCCTCCTTCGGTGCGTTGCTCAGATGCGAAACTGGATCATCATATTAAGGTTGCCAGCGATGGAAATTAAATGGAAGCACTTACAGTTCAATTTGAGCTTTTGTATTGGGTGTGTGTGTGTGTGTGTGTGTGTGTGTGTGTGTGTGTGTGTGTGTGTGTGTCTGTGTCCCTGAGTCTTTTGTATCTTGAATGACTGTGTTGCTTTGTAAATATCTTTTATTTCAGATTTCTTTTGTTTTATGTTACCTTCTCTACTCTTCTCTCTCTCTCTCTCTCTCTCTCTCTCTCTCTCTCTCTCTCTCTCTCTCTCTCTCTCTCTCTCTCTCTCTCTCTCTCTCTCTCTGAAGCTGCATCATCACTATCTATGGTCTTTTATTTTTGTACCATTACATCATCAATAAAATCTTCATCACTACTACTACTACTACTACTACTACTACTACTACTACTTTACGCCCCCTATCAGCACCACCATCACTACGTATGTACAGCAACCAAAACCTTAAAGTCAACACCAAAAATCTATATCACCACCATTGCATCACCACACTACATCACCATCACCATCACCACCATCACCAGCAGGAGGAAGAGAAGCACCAGCGGCACCATTTCCAGCAGTGTTTACGGCGATATCCAACCTGTTGTTCCAGATCTAATTTGAATAGTGATGAGGCTCTCCCGAATTGCATTTCCCCGTCGAGGAACGAATAATATTGTGGAACTGGCAACCCCTGCGTCTGGAATGGAATCTGGAATGATGTGATTGGTGAATGATCAACATGGGGATGGAGAGAGAGAGAGAGAGAGAGAGAGAGAGAGAGAGAGAGAGAGAGAGAGAGAGAGAGAGAGAGAGAGAGAGAGAGAGAGAGTATTGATGAGGAAAGGAAAGGCTGACTTACGGATGCAAACAAACAGACGGGTTCAGAAAGGCAGAGAGACAGACAGACAGACAAACCGAGAGACAGATGGAGACAAAGAGGCAAGCCGACAAGAGATAATAGACAGATAGACATTCAAGTATGTACACACGTAGATTGACAGACAGACAGGCAGACAGACGGACAGACAGACAGACAGGCGGACAGACCGAGAGACAAAGAGACAGAGGCAAGACGAATAAAGATAAGAGACAGATAGACAGAGTGTATACGGGCATATAGACAAGCAAACAGATAAACAGACAGACAGCATAGAAAAGAAGAGACATACCTATGATCAAATGGATACAAAGAGCCAGAGAGAGAGAGAGAGAGAGAGAGAGAGAGAGAGAGAGAGAGAGAGAGAGAGAGAGAGAGAGAGAGAGAGAGAGTACTTAAGGGAAACTAATAAATGGATGAATAGATTTATTGATAGATATACTGACAGATAGATAGACAGGCAGAAAGAAAAAAAGAAAGAAAGATAAATAGATAGATAGATAAATAGATAGACAGATAGATAGATTGATAGATAGATAGATAGATAGATAGATAGATAGAGAGAAAGAGAGAGATAGATAGATAGATAGATTGATAAATAAAATAGAAAGAAAAATAAAAAAAGATAGACAGATAGAATAAAACAGACACACCTGAGAATAGATAGTTGGGGACACATTTGAAATCCCTTTTAGCGTTTTGAATATAGGTGTAGTGAAGTCTTTATTTTGATCAACTTTTGGCCTCCGTGACGCGCCGCAGTTTTGTTTGTCTATAACCTCAAACATGACGCACACACCATGGACGAAAAAAATATAATATGACTCGCGTGAAGCACCGAGGCGAGAGAGAACGTGGAAAGTTGTTTGTGGTGTGAGGGTGATGATGATTCTGGTTTTGGTCACTAGAGAGAGAGAGAGAGAGAGAGAGAGAGAGAGAGAGAGAGAGAGAGAGAGAGAGAGAGAGAGAGAGAGAGAGAGAGAGAGAGAGAGAGAGAGAGAGAGAGAGAGGGAGGGAGGGAGAGAGAGAGAGAGAGAGAAAGTCACAAAAACCAAGCCAAGTGGAAGTGTCAGAGGTGGCTGCACACCTGACTAATGATGTCTTGACACCTGCCTTGCGTCATTTATCACTCCTCATTCCTCCCCTTCCCTTCCCCCTTAGTACATCTTATTTCCTCTCATCTCTTAACACTCCCCTCCTTACCCCTTCCCTCTCCTCTTAATACGTTTATCGTGGTGTAGTCTGTCATGTTCTGGGGCGGTCTGCCTAGGAGGGGAAGGAGGAGGAAGAAGATAAGAAAGGATTACAAGTAGAAATAGAGTAGATAGGAAGTTGAGAATCTGAGAAATCCAAGAAAATATAACTAAAAGGAAAATAATGAATTGGACAAAGAGAAAATGAAAACTGAAGGAGGGAATGGAAAGAAAACCTTAATTCCTTTCTTTCCGACTTCGTCGTTCATCCGCAATGCAAGTAGGCCGAGTATTTTCTTCTTCGTCTTTCATATATAATGGAGTTCATTGCAATGAGTAGTAGATGAAAGACCGCCATCGGCACAGTAGTTGGTTAACGCTCGATGAAAACTAGGCTTCATTCAATGATACCGACTTAATAAAGGACATGGAACTGACGAGTAGATAGTAACCGACTGTCGACTGGTGATACCTAAGGCTTTCTGTTAATGTGGAGCGAAATGACCACCCATGTGTTAACGTTTAGACTGAAAATAAAAATAGAAATATATAATAATAACAAAAAAAAAAGATGAATGTATGCGAGCAACATATCACATGAACTATGGATCATTTAACCTGAAAACAAAGGACTTTGATAATGTGAAACTGAATATCTGTCAAAACTTAAGGATTGCGTATGTATTTAACCTGAAAAGAAGTCCTGTGAAGGGTCACAAGGCCTTGGCATATGGTGCCACTTATGTTTACGGTAATGGGAATTTCCAACAACTTCACTGGTTAAGCGCGATAAGATTGTAAAGGTTCGTTAATGGAGCTACATTGTACTCAACACTATAATGAAGATGGATAAATTCATAAGAAAGGAAACACAATAGCAGACTCTTTCATTATGTAAAAAAATCAAGTTGAAGTATATACACAATTACAGAAGGACAGATAAATGATAAATGAGTAAATGAAAGGAAGATTCATACAAATGATGTCATCAAACTCTCTGCTGTTATAGAAAATACAAGACCAAAGGATTCAGTGTCAGCAGAGCTCGTAAAGATTGGACGATTAGTTATAGATCATCAAAACAAATGAAAGTTGATTCATAAGATAATAAAAAGAAAAATATAGGATTGCACAACATAAGAAAAAGTACAATATCTGCACGTGTAAAACTGCGGACAAAAAGCGCGTAATCGTTGAAGTTATATTAAGAGAATAAAAAAATATAATGTATAATACCATTCGGAAAACAATACACTTTCCTGCAAAAAATGAATTCCAAATAATTTCTCTCTGGAATATTTATATTGCGATAAATCTTCAGCCTTAATGAGAGACGGAAATAAAAATGTATATTCAAACTTTATTTTTCCTTTTTTTTCAGAAAAGAACGTTTTGAATGATGAATAAATAATTATCTATTACATAGCAAGATGGGAAAAAATACATGTATTTCTCTCCATCTGAAATTAATTATGGTTTACTGACTCGATTTCTTTTTCTAGTTATTGTTTTTATGAGATGTGCGTGTACAGCGAAGGATTTCTTTCCTTTATGTTGTTGTTGTTACTTATTGATTCATTTCCTTTACCTTAGTTCTCTTCTTAATCTTTAATTTTCCAGCTATGAATAAATATTATTGTTTTATTTGCTTATATTTTGCTTTTGTACGTTCATGCTCTCTCTCTCTCTCTCTCTCTCTCTCTCTCTCTCTCTCTCTCTCTCTCTCTCTCTCTCTCTGCCCCTCGAGTTTGTATTGAAATATACAGTCAAATGCAAACGTGTGATTTTTTATTTATTTATCTATTTATTTACTTTTTTTTAAGTCAAAACCTCTTCGTTTCATCACAAACGCTCTGCTCCTCCTGCCCCTCCCTCTTTACCCTTCCCTTCCTCTCCCCTCCTTCCTCTCTCCCTCCCCGACCATCCACAGAGTAATGAAATTCACGCCACGATCCATATATTCATCGGCACCAAGTAATGAATTCAGCATAAGTGACGTTCAACAGCTCGAGAAGACTTGTGATATTGGCCACATTTTCATAACAAAAGCGCGGTTTGTGAGTGGTGACGTTGGGAAATAGTATTAGTAATGTCCTGTCCCCTTCCCTTCCTTCTCCTCACTCCACACCCAACCCGTCCCGTCCACCTCGCATTTGTAGTTTGCAGGGAACGTTTAATGCCTTTCGGTTGTTTTGAAGAGATGGAAATGACGGACGTTTGGGACTGGAGAAGGAGCGTCCGAACTCTGCGGGGGCTAAATTTACCCTCAAGTCGCTGAGCTTCGTACGAGGATCGATTCAACAGGGAGGCGGGACTTGCACTCTTGCCATCCCTGAGTCAACGCGATGCAGTGCTAACCTATGATGATCTACTTGCTTCTATTGTGATTTTTATTGCGATTTCCTTCTCTTGAGAGTGTGCAGTGTGTGGGTGTAAGTAGAGGAAGATGTAGAATTTCGTAAAAGGGTTACCTGAGACGTGTAGTGCAGGACGCGGGAGCAATGAGCGAGGTGGCAACTGTGTCTCTGTGTCTCTCGATGACCGCTGAACAAAAGAAGCCCCGGCAGGTTCTTGACCAACTGTCGTCTTCTCCAGTCATAAAGTCGAGCGTAATGAATGATAATCTCTGCCAGGAGGTGAATGAGAATGCGGTCGCCTAAATCTCTGACGAGATTATGTCGAGTAAATAGATTATCGGAAACGAGTTGAGGTTTCATTTCCCGAAGGTTTGTTGTGAGCAGCGATAATGCTCACTCGGAAGGCGGTGAGTGAGCACGGCATCTGTGGCCATCACCACCACCACCATCACAGCCACCATTATGCACGCGTAAAGAGGTATTAGTTTATACATGTTTATTCTTTCTCACCTGTTGGGATCCCTCGTCCCTGGCCCCATTCCACCCCTGTCAAGTCTTCAGTGTTTCGCTTCACGCACCGATGTCCACGTGCGCTGGCGTCTGTTCCACGTCCACCCGCGAGACGCAAATATCACTTCCAGAAGGAACACAAGGGAGGAAATCAGT
Organism: Scylla paramamosain; assembly: GCF_035594125.1. NCBI lineage: Eukaryota > Metazoa > Arthropoda > Malacostraca > Decapoda > Portunidae > Scylla > Scylla paramamosain. The sequence continues at coordinate 15,188,897 of NC_087174.1, read as the reverse complement.
GCAAATAGGCGCAGGATGGGGCGGATATAATCGGATACATGGGGCGCCCTGCCTGCCCGCCCACCCTCATAACTACCAGGACCGCCTAACACCATTTGCATTTTTCGAACATTATCTGAGGGGCAGCGGGTAACCTCATTAACAGCGGGTGGTCGGCGGGGGCCTGGAGGGAGTGTGTCAGGCGGGCGGCCCCACACACTGACAACACTGGGCGGCCGCGCACTGAAGGTTCATGTCTAATCACTCTCATGAACCTCACCGCACCTCTACGGTCTGCAATAAAATGAGGGAACATGAATAATATTGCAGAATAAGGTAATGTACACAATACACACGCATACGCACATACACACACACACACACACACATATCTATCTACCTGTAATCTATCTATTCATCTATAAATGAATAAATAAATAATTACATATATGTATATATATATATATATATATATATATATATATATATATATATATATATATATATATATATATATATATATATATATATATATATATATATATATATATATATATATATATATATATATACACACACACACACACACACACTTCATACCTACATGTGAAACAATATGAAAAATATTTGACCCTGGAGTGACTCGAACACCCAGCCTTCTGATCTGGAGTCAGACGCGCTACCATTGCGCCACAGGGCCACGGAAGAGAACGTTGACGCACAAGAAAAAATAGAGAAATTGATAATACTGAGTTCTTTATAGTGATGTGAACAATGAGGAAAAGATTAAAAATGTTTGTATCGCTCATGTGATTTCCGAACGTCATATGCCCCAGGCAGTGGCCATCTTACCATTGACATTTTTATATATTTAGCAACCAGAGACAAAAATAGCCAAATAAATAAAAACAAGAATAAAAATATAGAAAGAAAATGCGCAGCAAACAAAGTCAAAACATGTTAGTGACAAGAGCAGTGACAAAAGCAACTGGATGATCTCACAGGCACCATTTCGGGACCGGATAAAGAGTCGTTTAAAATCATCGCCGTCTTATCCACTCACTATTACCGTTTCACTTGGGTTTTCCTGGCCAAAGGAGGGAGGACACTGGAGCGGTGGCGGTAAAAAATAGGCAGCGCTTTCAAACACACACACGCCACTTTGCAAAAATGTCCATTCCGTGTGGGCGAGCAAAGCCTCATATATAACAAGTTATAATGGTTTGACGAGACATGATATCATTGTGTGTGTGGTGTGTGTGTGTGTGTGTGTGTGTGTGTGTGTGTGTGTGTGTGTGTGTGTGTGTGTGTGTGTGTGCGTGTGTGTGTGTGAAGTAATAAACCTGGTAAATTCGTATTGGAGATGCTTTTGCTTATTCAGTTTAGTTAAACTATTATAGCTCGGTTGCTTGAAGAGGGAACAGAGAAAAATAACAATGCAAAATATTTATTTCTGGATATGGTGGCCGCTCCACTTGAGCATTCTGGCGATGCTTCCCTCAGTTTAAAGACCATGACTGGCTGGATGAGCCTCGCCGTAATCCACGAAACGGGCCGCTGGAAAAATGGCGTAATTGGACTTTGAGGGAGATAAATATTGCGAGCGGGAGGCATATTAGTGTGATATCGCGGGGAGGAATGTGAGCGACGCGTGTCGTCTGGTTATGGAAAGCGAGTCAACAAATGTATGTATGAAAGCGCAGTTACCGCCTCCCTCCCCTTTCCGCCGCCACCCACTCACCCTCCGCCTTATTTGCCCAGAGCTGCAGGGCCTTCCCAAGGACCTATATGGGAGGGATTATTCTCATTTATTGAACCATTAAGTCCGATAAATGGAGGATTAAGTGGCGCGGTAAATGACCGTCGAGTAGTTATCCCAAATGTTGTTTTTTCGCGACCGGGTTGTGGCTGAGACACTCGACCAGCTGTCATGGCGGCCCCTCACAAAGCCAGCCAGCCACGGGAGATAAGGAAGCTGGCTTCTTTTACATTTTAATTCATTTTTCTTTCATCATATTCACGTATTTTTATCTGTATTTTTCATTACAGATTATTTAAGAGTTGTTTTCTGTTCACTTTAAGCGGTGGAGGTGGAGTGATGAGTGTGTTTTTGTGGAAGTTTATGCAACAACATGAGGGACGAGGGGCGGGGAGAGTGGAGTGGAAGGCAGGGGAGGGAAGGGCCGCCACCTGCTGGAGGGCTCGCCGGCCTCTCGTGATGCCAAGTGGCCGAGTAATGTAAATCAGTTATTCCGCAACGCCTGTTCTAGGGGCGAAAGAGGCAGGAAGTATAGAGAAAATAGGGGAAGAGGAGGAAGAGAGGGGAAGGGGAGGAGTGGGTGAGGGAGAAGGGAAGAGAAAGGGTCCTTTAGTGTATCCTGCTGAGTCCTTTGTAGGGAAATCTGCTTGAGGCACCTGTCGGGTTTTCAGGAGGAGCAAAAGGAGGAGGAGGGTGCAGCAGAGGCCTGAGGGAATGTAGTGTTATGTGGCTTAAAGAGACGAGTAGTCGGAGGTTTAAAGAACGAAGAATGCGGAGAAGGCAAATAAAATCTAAATAAAGAAAAAAAAAAATATAAGAAAGGTGCATAAACAAACAAAGCCGATCACAAAGAAGGACCAAAACGAGAACAAGAACAAAACATCTTTGGACTTGTATTCATATTTTCCTTTGTTTCACTCATGCTATTGTCCTCCCTTCTCTCCCCTCTTTCTCCCTCCCTCACTCACTCCCCTCTCTTCCTCCTCCCTCTGTCCCTCCCCCTCCCTCCCTCCGGCCTCTTATTTCCTCCCTCTCTCGCGTTAATTCCACCAAACGACCATTTAAACCTCGCTAATAGTTAATCAATGAAGCCAAACACTTTTCCCTCTCAGAGAAGGAAAGGGGTGCCGGCAGTGGTGATAGTGGTGGTGGGTAGTAGTATAAGTATCATCAGCATCAACAGCATCAGTCGTAGTCGTAGTAGTAGTAGTAGTAGTAGTAGTAGTAGTAGTAGTAGTAGTAGTAGTAGTAGTAGTAGTAGTAGTAGTAATAGTAGTAGTAGTAGTATGTAACAAATGGAATATTCTTGATTTTGCGTTCAGTTGGGAATGGAAAGGAACAGAAGGGGAAAGGCAGTGGTGACTACTAACGTGGGGAGTTAAGTGGAGCAAGTGGAGCTTTTGGAAGAGCAAGAAAACAAGATCGTATGGAAGGGAGTGGGGATGGTGATGAAGAGGCAAAGAATCAAGTACTAGTGGAAAGGACAAAGAGAGGAATAGAGAGAGAGAGAAAGATAAACAGGCGTATAAAGGAAAGAAAATGAAAGAGAAAAACCAGAGAAGAGAGATAGAACCAGAGGAGGTGAAGAAATTAGTGAAAGCTACACAGGAATCAGAATGCGAGAGGTAGAAGAGGTTGAAGAGAAGAATAAAATTTAAAGAAAAGAGGAAAAGGGTTTGTAGGAAGAAGTCGAGAAAGGAGAGGAGATGCAAACAGTAACAACAACAACAACAACAACAACAAGAACAACAACAACAACAACAGCAACTCGAAGATAATGAAAGGAGGGTAACTGAGAAAACGAGACGATGGAAGAAAGGAGGAACAGAGGAAGCGGAAAAGGGAACACGAAGGAAGAGGACAGAGGAAGTGAGAGGAAAACGGAGAGGACGGAGGGGAGAGAAAAAAAGAAACGGGATGCTGGGAGAGGGAGAGGGAGAGGGGAGATAAGAGGGGTGGGGGAGGCTAACAAGCGGGGTTGTCAACAGCCGTACACCAAGTCATGCATGTAATTCGCCCATTGGGAAGTGAGGCTGGAGGGGCGGCACGTGTGTGTGTGTGTGTGTGTGTGTGTGTGGTGTGTGTGTGTGCTGGCTACTGTCCCCCTCGATATTCTGTTCTCTCCTCCCACACACTTCCTCCTTCAGTTTTTCTTTACTCATCGAATTCTTCTTAATTTATTTCTTCTGCATTCCTTCTCCTCTTCCTCGTACTTATTTTATTCTTTACTGGTGCTGGAAATTGCCTTGTCGTTACTGTGAAGGAACGATAAGGTAGGGCTGTTATTGTTGTAGTAGCAGTAGTAGTAGTAGTAGTTGTTGTGGTAGTAATAGTCGTTGTTGTTGTTGTTGTTGTTGATGTTGTTTTTGGTGGTGGTAGTGATCGTGGCACTGGAGTGATAGTGTTAATGGTGGTGGTGGTTATTGTTAATCGCTATAATTAATCAGGATTTTGGTAATATTCTCTCTCTCTCTCTCTCTCTCTCCTCTCTCTCTCTCTCTCTCTCTCTCTCTCTCTCTCTCTCTCTCTCTCTCTCTCTCTCTCTCTCTGCCTGCTTTTTCTTCTCTTACATTCCCTGTTTTCTCTTCTTCTTCTTCTTCTTCTTCTTCTTCTTCTTCTTCTTCTTCTTCTTCTTCTTCTTTCTTCTTCTTCTTCTTCTCTTTTCTCCTTCTTCTTCTTCATCTTCTTCATCTTCTTCTTCTTCTTCTTCTTCTTCTTCTTCTTCTTCTTCTTCTTCTTCTTTTCCTTCTCCTTCTTCGTCTTCTTCCTTTTCTTCTTCCTCTCTTTTCCTTCCTTTTCCTCCCTCTCCTCCTCCTTCCCTCTTTTCTCACTCTTTTTTTTTCTTTCTCTCTCTTTCTGTCTTTTCTATACACTTCTATCTTTTCCTCCTCCTCCTCTTCCTCCTCCTCCTCCAGCTCCTCCTCTTCCTCCTCCCTCCTCCTTCCTCCTCCTCCTCCTCCTTTTCTTCCTCCCCCTCTGTTTGGCTTTCCTTTGTATTCCTCCTCCTCTTCCTCCTCCTCCTTCTCTTCCTCTTCCACTTCTTGCTATTTTCAAAAACCGTAGTAGATTTTTTTTTGTATATAAATAAATTTATGTCTGTCTTCTCTTTTTCTTTTTTTTTCTTTACCTGTTTATCTCTTTGAATGTGTTATGGCCATTCCCCAGCATTATCTTCATGCTCTGCTGTCCTAGCTAAACATTCTCTCTCTCTCTCTCTCTCTCTCTCTCTCTCTCTCTCTCTCATCTCTCTCTCTCTCTCTCTCTCTCTCTCTCTCTCTCTCTCTCTCCCTCTCTCTCTCTCTGAATATATTTGTACGCAGCAATGTAAATTAAGTCCTCGGCGTGGAAAATTGTATTGACTAAGCTGCTGTTCGTCCGTCCTGGGAGAGAAAATAGAAAAAAAGTGCAGCGGAACAAACATCATTTAGCAATATTTTGGCCGTCCCGCTGAAGAAAAATTATAAAAAGCTCATATGTGACTCATGACGTCACAACAAGAGCGCCAATGGGGTGTCACGCCACTGAGGGCCAATGAAAGGACGCGGTTAGCATGACGTCACCTCAGCCAGGAGCAATCAGTGAGCCCAACAAGTTTTGTGAGCTTAATGAGATTATTCGTGGCAAATAAGGCAGATAAAATTTGATAAAAACCAGGTTAGTTTAAAATTGACCTGGAAATTCCCTCAGGTGCTGCTCTCCTTCCCTCCCGCCCTCCCTCCATCCCTTCCTCCATCGCTGCCTCCCCTTAGCTAAGCCGCGGTTGCCAGACATCGGCTCTTGGTCTAATTTCGTTAATTTTAATAGAGTGGAAAATCTTTTTGTGGTTTACGAGCGATGCGGGCAGTCCTCCTCCTCCTCCTCCTCCTCCTCCTCCTCCTTCTCTTCCTCCTCCTCTTCCTCCTCCGTTCTTACCGCCTTTACCCCCTTCCCCCTTCCCTTAGGCTTCTTGCAGAGTTTCGTCCGTGGGAGGGGGGAGGGAAGCCACAATCCTCTAGGGAGCGCACCTCTGCCGGTTTTTAGGCCTGGTGTGGATCTTCTTCCAGGCCTCAGCCGCTGAGGCTCAGCGTCCATCATACTTGAGAGCCCTTCTGACTAACCACTTTTGCAGGACACATAGAGAATCCAAAGGACTTTCCAGAAGGATGCTTAAAATGTTTTGAGATCCTTCGAGAATATTTGAGGTATTTTGCTTTTTAAAAAATTGCTCTTTTTCATCTTGAGAGTAGAATAAGATCGAAGAAGTATTGGCGATTCTCAACACACCGTAATATTTTTTAGTTTATTTTTTCCCAGTGTTGTGTATTGCTTTTGTTATTGTGTATAAAGATATGACTCCTCTCGTGCAACCATCAGAGTCTTTTCTTAATTTTTTTTTCTCTCTCTCTCTAGGGCGTCCTGACTCTCAAAGAAACGTCTTATTCTCTCCACAGCCTTGCACAACGCTTCTCTTTGTTTCCTCCCTTCCTTTCCTTCCCTATTCATTCTTCCCTTTCTTCATCCCCTTCTTTACCTCCATGTCTTGCCCTCACTTCTTCTCTCCATCCCTCCCTCCCCCTCACTCCATCTCACCCTCCCATTCCTCCCAGCCTCTTTGCCTCCCGTCTCCTCCCCTTCCCTCCTTCCTCCCCCTCCGCCGCTCCCCAGCCTTCCCACGAAAACGCAGTTATCAAACGAGAGAACTTTTGCCTAATGAGATGAGGGTGGAGGGAGCGAGTCGCCGTTAAAGTGTAATGCTGCCCTCATTAAAGAGTAATTTTGTTAGTGATGCGGGTAGGAAGAGGAGGAGGAAGAGGAGGACAGTACGGAGGGAAGGAGAAGGAAGAAGATAAGACGACACAGACGATAATTACGACGAGGACGAATAAGAAGGATGAGTAAGACGAAGACGACGATGAAGAGGAAGAGTAAACGAGGAGAAGATAGAAGGAGAACGATGCTGGCAGTAAAAACGAAGGACATGGAAGGGGCGTAGAAGGGAGACAGAGAAAAAATGTAGAATGCAGGAGAAGGGAACATCAAGAAGGAAATGTAAAGAGAGGATGAGGGTGGATGGATGGAAGGTAATAGGGAATCGAGTGGTATTGGATAAAAAGGAGAGAGAGAGAGAGAGAGAGAGAGAGAGAGAGAGAGAGAGAGAGAGCGGTGGTGGTAGATGGGTAAGGCATGGAAGAGAATGTTATAAAGATGAATTATGAAAAGACAGAAGAAAATAAATAAAGCCGAACTGAACACGGAAATGAATGGTGGATAGGATAAGAAGAAATGTGCAGGACAGATGAAAGGAAAAGAGAAAATGTTAGGAATAAATTAAAGAAAACAAACCTTTCACACGAGAGGAAATAGATGCTACAGCGTAAGACAGAAATATCATAAAGTTAAAATAATTAGTAATATTTTCACGATTTTTATTTTTACTACTATTCTCAATTCATATTTCTATTATTTTCATTACGAAGAACAATTTTTTCATTCATTCATTTATCCATTTTTTTTTTTTTTTTTTTTTACATACAGAAGCTCATAAAGCTAAAGGCAAAGAATGGAGAGGAAATGAAAACAGCTTTCTGCACACCACTTAAAAGACATGAAGAAAATAAAGAGAAAGATACAGGAAAGCGAAGAACCAATTTAGTTTTGATGAATGCAATCGGCAGTGTGCTAAAAGTATCTGCGGCTGACAGGGTTGGAGTTTGGGTGCTCAAAGAAGTAACCCCGCCCCCTGTGCCTCCCGCCGCGCTGCTCCTTCCCTGCGACCACGTAATGGCTGGATGTGACTGTGCATGAAACTGTGTTCGTACTCAGCAACTTTCTCACTGTTTTATTATTATTTTTATTATTATTATTATTATCATTATTATTATTATTGGCAACTCCTACGCATTTTTTTTTTTTTTTTTTTGTAGGGGGGTATCTAACATTCTTTGCCTAATGCTTACCTGTATGTTTGTGTGTTTCTGTATTTTTCTTTGCATATCTGTCTGTCCATCTGTCTTACTAATCTCTCTCTCTCTCTCTCTCTCTCTCTCTCTCTCTCTCTCTCTCTCTCTCTCTCTCTCTCTCTCTCTCTCTCTCTCTCTCTCTCTTTCATAATTGCATCATTGCGAGCTTCATTACGAATACAAATTAGTTTTTAGCCGCCCCCTCCCCGCCCCGCTCCGCCTCGCCCCGTCGCCCCAGCCTCTCCTAATTACCTGCCATAGTTTTTCTACCTCGGGATGATCTGATTAAGACCACACGCCCCCACCGTGTCCCGCGACCCCCGGCCCTCCCTCCCCCGTCCCCAACTGGCTAGCAGGCGCAGGGGCTGACGGAAAAGTGAAGGGGTGAGGGAA
>NC_087174.1:15170827-15178327 GCF_035594125.1 Scylla paramamosain | reverse complement strand
AGTGGGTTTGTTTAGGGTCAAGAAAGAGAGTGATGGGCGGGACTGGCGGGCACTGTTGAGGTGAAGGAACGCGGGAGGACTGCTGGGTACTAGCCAGGAGGGGACTAACTGTGAGGGAGGGTTTGGTGACTGTGTTGTGGGAATGAGGAGGATTTGGTCAAGGTTGGCTTCTGTGAGATAGTAAGTCTTGTATTGGAGGTAAGGGGACGACTGCTGAGTACTCGCTGGGAGGAGACTGACTAGAGGGGAGGTTTTGGTGACTGTGATGTGGGAATGAGGAGGATATGAGTGAAGTTGGCTTTGGTAAGATAATGAAAAACAAACTTGTATTGGAGGACTGGCTGGTGACTGGTTGGAAAGGGTGAAGAACACGTGTGGTGGGAATAAGGAGCAGGATATGGTGGGGACTTCTGGGCTGAAAGGATACTTGGTTATTGGGGCTAAGGGGAAGCGCTGGGGACGTTAAGTGGTGCTGGTGGGAGAGTACTTGTGGTTGGTGGGGAAGGTGTGTGGGGATTCTTAAAGATTTTGGGGAATTAGCTTTACGTAAAATGAAAAGTAAAACTGCCCGAAGTCCTACGTGTTTTCCCTCGCGTGTAGAAAACTCTCTCTCTCTCTCTCTCTCTCTCTCTCTCTCTCTCTCTCTCTCTCTCTCTCTCTCTCTCTCTCTCTCTCTCTCTCTCTCTCTCTCTCTCTCTCTCTCTCTCTCTCTCTCTCTCTCTCTCTCTCTCTCTCTCTCTCTCTCTCTCTCTCTCTCTCTCTCTCTCTCTCTCTCTCTCTCTCTCTCTCTCTCTCTCTCTTTCTCTCTTACTAGTACAGGCATCCATTTCTCATTTAACTCATTCCACCATACATTAGTTGCTTCATCCAACCATTTTAATATTTTCTCCTTATCTCTATTTCTTTCTTCATTTATTTATTCGTGTTTGAAACTGTCCGGAATGAGAAATTGTTTACGTTCAAGTAGTATCAGTGTTCTTGGCGGCTCTTCCGGTGGTGTAACGCGACCCGTCTCGGTTGGTCACTAAACACAGGATTACGAGGGGAAGGGAAGGGCGGGGGCGAGGGGCGCGAGGGGAGTGACAGGGAGGGAGAAGGACACCGAGGAAACAGAAGGGAAATGTCGAGGGGAAGCGAGAAAGGGGAAAATAAGTGAGTGAAAGAAAAAAGAAAAAAAACTCTGAGAGAAGAGGAATGTATGGGGAGGAGGGTGAGAAGTGGACGGGTGTATGAGGATACGGATACAAAGGATCTCTCTCTCTCTCTCTCTCTCTCTCTCTCTCTCTCTCTCTCTCTCTCTCTCTCTCTCTCTCTCTCTCTCTCTCTCTCTCTCTCTCTCTCATGTTACAGTATTTGCATACATATTATATAAATGTTGTTACGTATACACAAAACATAAAAGTTAAGCAGATAAGACTAAAATAATACAGTAGTACATACTATGTAGGCACATGTATTTTGTTCCGCGACACACCGGCTTATGATCCTGCGTGCCTCTACACCAGGTCCCGGCAAATGAGTGTCATCTCTGGGGAAAATAAAAATCAAAGCCTATTTATTTACTTAACCTTCGTGATGACTTGCATGATGCTCAGAAGAATTTACCTCTGAAAGCTTTTCAAGAAAATTATTTTTTTCCGTTTTCCTTCCTTTTAATCCAAAGAGGGATTTTCGTTGTGTGGCGTCAACAGGGAATCAGAAAGAATCACTATTCTTTGGTTTTGGTTCATCATGAGCAAGCGATATAGGCTGATGTAGGTGGCTCACCAAAAGCAGTAATTCATTATAAAGACAGGATGATAGGACTGACGAAGGAGAAGGAGGCCAAAAAGAATAGAAGTTTACTTCCCCGTATAGTATACCTTCTCTCACCCTGGTCTGTGGGATCTGCTCCTCATGCCCGGAACTTGGCAGGATGGCGTATCTCTGCCCTCCCGTCCTCTTGTTGGCCCTTCATTTCCTTCACGCTAATACTACAGTTTCTTCCACGCCAACCTGTTCTCCTGTCTAGGCATTAGTCATCGTGCAGCGGGTCACTCACCGTTTTTCTGTCACCGTCCGCTGTTCACTTTCTGACCCTGTCTCTCATCCCATTATAGAGCGGGCGGCATTATAATCATGATGCTATTGTCCAGAGTCACTCATGGCATGCTTTGCGGTGCATGTGTCGGTGGCCATTAACTGGGCGGAGCGCAAGATGCGTAAACACTCAGTGCCCCATGACGCGGCCTCACTGCGCGGCACGCCACATCCCCATACAGCAGAAGGTGTGTGGCGAGATCTTGCGTCCTGCAGCTCTGCACTCAGTAGAGCAAACACTCACCATGTGTTAGTCCTCTCGGCAATCACATGTGCTTCTCTCCTTGTCTCTTTTAAAGTGATCAGCTTAAGGCAAGGACGCGGCTGGCTGTCTCTTCTTCCAATGCAGGCCACTCCCGTCTACCTTTCTGCATTAACTGGTGTCTCTTATTGCTGCTGTCTGCTGTGTTGATCTTGATTTGTATGATGACTTACCCACTTCTGGGTGTGCAGGATGACGGTGCTTGTATTGCGGCGGCGTGGGCATTGTTGTGTTGTGATAAAGGGGTGCGTCCTCAATGTGCACGAACTCGTAAATAAAAGAGAAGCCAAAGGTTTATGCAAGCTAGAGGGAGAATAAGACTACACACACACACACACACACACACACACACACACACACACACACACACACACACACTAATTAAAAGTGATAGAGTGAAGAAAAAATAACAGCTTTATAACGGTAAAAAAATGAGTTACGTAAATAAATAAATAAATAGACAAATAAATAAATAAATAAATAAATAAATAGATAAACTAGGCAAATCTAGAAAAAGGCAAGAAACCGAGACAGGATGGAAGGAGCAAAGAATGATTGAATATTGAACGAAATGGAGCGGAAACACTTCGATCACTCTCACCCATTTCATTCACACGTCTGCTGGCTGTTTGTTTGTGCCGAAAGCTTCCCTTCTTCCCTTGAGGTGCGTATGGAAGTGCGTGTGTTTGTGCTTTGCGGCGTGTTTGTGTGGCAGCGCCGAGGACTGGGGGAGAGAGGAGGAAGAAAGAAGGGCTCCATGAGAGGTCAGAGATGGTAAAGAGGGGAAAGGAGATATAGAAAGGTGATGTTTAGTGATGACAGGAGCGAATATGTAGTACTGGTGGTGGTAGTGGTGGTGGTGGTGGTGGTGGTGATGAATGATGGTGGTGATGGTAAGAAGCTTCATAAGAAAAATGGAATCCTTCACTATCACTCTCTCTCTCTCTCTCTCTCTCTCTCTCTCTCTCTCTCTCTCTCTCTCTCTCTCTCTCTCTCTCTCTCTCTCTCTCTCTCTCTCTCTCTCTCTCTCTATGTGTGTGTGTGTATGTGTGTGTGTGTGTGTGTGTGTGTGTCCGCCACGTGCCGCGCCCCTGACCCCTTTGGCCCCTCCATGTTACGTGCGTGTTAAGGTTACCCGTGCACGTGCCTCCTCCAACACGTGCCGCCTCTCCCTCTTCTCTCGCTTCCTCCATCTTCTTTTTCTCGTTTCTCCAGTATTCGCTCTTGTTCTTTCTTCTGTCTCTTAACACTTCTCGAAATTTCTTCTTCCGATATGACTTGGGACTGGAAAGTGTGGAGGACAAGAAAGAAAAGGAAGAGGAATACAAAGGAATACAAAGGAAGCCCAAACAACAACAGATGCTGAAGTCCTTACTAGGCTGTTTGGGTAACTATTTTATTGTAACTAGTAGTGAGAGAGAGACAGGATAGCACAGAAGAAGCCTCCTCGCCATCCCTCCATCCCTCTAGCCGAAGCTGGCTGGGAAAAGGAAAGGGGGTGGAGGAGGAGGAGAAGGGGGAGGAGGAGGAGAAGGAAGAGCAGGAGGAGGAGGAGGAGGAGGAGGAGGAGGAGGGGTAAAGGGGATGAATTATATATTTATAATGAATTTACACACACACACACACACACACACACACACACACACACACACACACACACTAATACTAACGTCAACACGCAACCGCTCCACGTCTTTCATCTTGCAGCAAAGAGGAGCGGCAGCGAGGCATAAGCAGGAGCAGACTGAGACTACTGAATAAAGGTCCGTATTCTCCAACATGTCGGCGCCATGACTCTGTTATCAACACGCTCTGGTGGAAGTTCTCATGTCTGTCAAGAATGTTTTCATGATTCAGGTGACAGTTTTTGCTTCATTAATGGGAACAAATATAAGAAACTGATTCATCTCTGAGGTCCATGAAATTAGTTCTTATGAAAGAACAAAGCGTTCATGAATACTCTCCAAAGGAAGGTATTTGTTACTAGATGAGTATTTCTTAAAAGATCACAGATAGATTTGAGTGTGTTCAAAAATCAAAATCAGTTGAGCGTTGCTGAAACATCACAGAGTCAACTGAATGTCTAGTAAAAGATAAGAGCGTCAGTAGAGTGTCTATTAAAAGACTGAGTTTTCTGAAAGTGGGATGATTCTTGTTTCATCATCTCCTCGATGGACACTTTCTGCGGGGGACCGTGATCATTGATGTGGGAGGAATGAGTGGATTTCTGAGATGGAGTGGTTACCTCTCCTGGTATGTGGTGGTACTCGTGGGGAGGCACCGAGACGAGGCCAGCTACTCGGGTCGTGACAGTCAAGAGTGGTCTCACTTGTTGGCGGGAGTGGAGCTTGATGGGGTCGTGAGAGTCGTGGGGTATTATTAATTTGTCATTTAGCGTGAGTGGCGCTCTACGTTCTATTTTGTTCATTAGGGGACGCGCATACCTGGTGATGAGACTGGAATGTGGAGAATTCATTGTCTGTTGTAGTAGTAGTAGTAGTAGTAGTAGTAGTAGTAGTAGTAGTAGTAGTAGTAGTAGTGGTAGTAGTAGTAGTAGAAGTAGTAGTAGTAGTAGTCGTTGTTGTTGTTGTTGTTGTTGTTGCTGCCCCACCTGCTTTGAAACTGTTTCCTCTTGTTTCCGACGCGACTGTTTCTTTCCTACCGAGTTAAAATTTCTCGCATCAACACGAACACAATGCCACTTGACATAATTTTTCTCCCTTGTCAAGTTGCTCCCTCGTTGTGACTCGCTTCGAAAAATACGTAGAAATTTGTTATTTTCATTTGATGTTTTTCTTATGTTCCCTTATTTACTATTGTTTCTTCCTTTTTTTTCGTTGTCTTTCTATCTTTCGTTATTTTTTTCCCTTTTTAATCCAATATTCATTATAGTTCACCTAGTGAACCCTTTATCCTCTTTACTCCTTCCTTTATTTCTCCATTAATTAATTGATCATTAATAATTTGTTTCTGCTGACTTAACGCATTCCCTGTTCCTGTTTCCTCAATCAGCACTGAGTGGGTGGAGGAGGAGGAGGAGGAGGAGGAGGAGGAGGAGGAGGAAGAGGAGGAGGAGGAGGAGGAAGAGGAGGAGGAGGAGGAGGAGGAGGAGGAGGAGGAGGAGGAGAAGGAGGAGGAGGAGGAGAAGGAAAGAGGAGAAATAACCGATATGATCAGCAAGGATTGAGAGAGAGAGATTATTATTATATTATAGTTTATTGACAGAATTTTGCGATTACAAGAAGCTTAAAGTAAAAATCATTTCACTAAAATCATTATATCATATAAAAAGAGCTACAAATAAAAATCCTGTCCAGATAAAATTAACCAATTCACATTGCAAAAACAAGCTTTCTCCAAACTTAACTCTTAAAAAATTCAAACTCCCTTTCTTTTAAAAAACAAGAACATTTTAGCCGTAAAACTTTAACACATCGCAAACATAATCACATAAAGTGCCTAATAAAAAATTCAAACTCCCTTTCTTTTAAAAAACAAGAACATTTTAGCCGTAAAGCTTTAACACATCGCAAACATAATCACATAAAGTACCTAATTTACCCTTATACTTCATTAAACTGGTAAAACTACTAAAATCCAACATATTATATCTAGCCCTACAGTCCCTTGACAAAGAACAATTTAACAAAACATGAGACTCATCTTGTACTGCATTACTATCACACATACACAGTCGCAACTCTGCTGGTATTCCATTCCTTCTACCTGTCTCAATTTTTAAATCATGTGACATTAGTCGAAGCCTCGTAAGGGCCTGCCTTTTGTAGTCCGGGACAAACTCATTGCTAACATAAACTGGATGTACTGATAGTTCAGGGTTAATTACTGATCTGTACGCCACATACTTAGATGCCGTCTCGGGTTTTTCTCTAATTTTTATTTTGACTATATCCAGTGGATTTACGTTATCTCTATACTGTAGTGCCTTCATCACAAATTGATACCCTGGAGTATTAGCTACTCTGCACAACTCAAATGCAACATAGAATGGTTCTTCAACGTTCGGTTCCCTTAACTTTGATTCTAGAAATTTCCTTCTCCTTTTTGCTATGACATCAAGTACAGGTGGAATACCTGATTCAATAAGACACATGTCGGGGCTTGTAAATTTCCTTACCCCTAGCAAGTTCTTTACTGCTCTATTGTATTGAACAATTATCTTTCTAGGATTATTTGTCAACCATGTTTCTGAGCTATAAAGAAGGGCAGAAGTGACAGCAGCATCAAATACTTTGCGCTTGTATGTATATGGCATAATGTTATTTGCTGCACAAAAAATTGCAAATTTATTGAGTTGCATCTCATTCACGGTTTCGTGAAGGTCCAATACTGTGTTCATCTTTGCATCATCACAAATCCATGCCCCAAGGTAAAGATACTTATGAACACAGTCTATCTTGATGTTACGAACAGTTAACGGCAATCTGTCTTCATCTGTACCTCGCACTACCATAAGTTTTGTTTTCTTTTCATTAAGTACCATTCCATATTCTTGGCAATAATCCAACACTGCTGTTAACTTTCTCACACACATTTCTTTAGAAGTAGCTAGTATTACCATGTCATCCATAAGAAGGAGCGTATGTAGTTTCCCCAAGAATCCATCTGTATCTACACACCTGTTTATCATCCTAACCACCTCATCCATGTATATGGTGAATAAGAGACAACTCGATGGAGATCCTTGGCGGACTCCAACAGTGGCATCAATAGTTGCAGAACGTAACACACTTTGAGTACAGGAATACATAGCTTGTATAGCACGCAACATAACCTTACCACAACCACGTGATTTAAGCAATTCAAGCAATTTACCTCGAGGCACTCTATCATATGCTTTGCTGTAATCTATGAATAACATGTACAGCTTCTTTTTCTTATAATTAGCCAGGTCACATAATAATCTTAACGTCATTATTTGTTCGACACATCCTCGACCGCTTTGAGCACCTGCTTGACATTTATCAATACTTGTCCATAGTTTTAATCTGTTCAAAATTAAGTAATCATACAATTTTGCCAATGTATTCATAATGGATATGCCTCTGTAGTTTCCACATTCAAGTCTGAGAGAGAGAGAGAGAGAGAGAGAGAGAGAGAGAGAGAGAGAGAGAGAGAGAGAGAGAGAGAGAGAGAGA
>NC_087174.1:15158327-15165827 GCF_035594125.1 Scylla paramamosain | reverse complement strand
TATTCACTTGTTGGAAGAAAGCATTGAGGAGAAGGTAAAGGGAAAAATGGAGGAGGAGGGGAAGAATGAGGAAAAACTGGAGAGAGAGAGAGAGAGAGAGAGAGAGAGAGAGAGAGAGAGAGAGAGAGAGAGAGAGAGAGAGAGAGAGAGAGAGAGAGATTCATATATATTTCTTGACTCCTAAAAAGAGACGGGAAAAAACGACCATAATGTAAAGATAAGGAGGTGGTTGATGCTGATGAGGAGGAGAGAAGGAGAGGCGGAGGAAGCTGGGAGAAGTATGAGTGTTTTCCTAAGTGTGTAAAGAGAAAGGCAACACCAGCGGGAGACTCGCAATCTGGCGTACAGCACTACTAACGCACACAAACACTGGTTATCTCCCTTGTTATCTACGGCGGCTTACTCGCTCGTTGCCTGTCTGGGGGAGAAGAAGGCTGCCTAACGACTCTCTCTCTCTCTCTCTCTCTCTCTCTCTCTCTCTCTCTCTCTCTCTCTCTCTCTCTCTCTCCAAAAATTTGCATCTTTAACCACTTAATTCTACGTACAGTGAGAGAGAGAGAGAGAGAGAGAGAGAGAGAGAGAGAGAGAGAGAGAGAGAGAGAGAGAGAGAGAGAGAGAGAGAGAATTTGTTTGTTTTAGAGTGTTCGCGGCCCCTAATTATCTCGTAATCATGATAAGTGAGAGTGATTAACCCTCGCCCCCCCACCTCTCTCTCTCTCTCTCTCTCTCTCTCTCTCTCTCTCTCTCTCTCTCTCTCTCTCTCTCTCTCTCTCTCTTCTTCTTCTCCTTCCTTTTGGTGTATGGGAGGCAACAACAGCCGGGCACACACATGCATCACCCTTTTGTTGGTCACCCCGCTGCAAAAAAATCTCTCGGTACAATAAATATCAGTCCCCGTCGACCATATTTAATGTCGTGGTGGTGAAGTGTTTAGTGGCCAAGTGTTAAGTGGCTGACCGTTTGCGGCCTCACATGCATCCTGGATTCGAACCGCGCCAAGGAAGAACGAAACATGATCCG
Organism: Scylla paramamosain; assembly: GCF_035594125.1. NCBI lineage: Eukaryota > Metazoa > Arthropoda > Malacostraca > Decapoda > Portunidae > Scylla > Scylla paramamosain. The sequence goes on along the minus strand of NC_087174.1, from coordinate 15,164,807 downwards.
AGTCAGCTGGTGGTTCATCCTTCCAAGTGGACTACCTATGTGAGGTCTGGATATGATATTTGTGGGTGATACTTGTCATGATAAGAATAGCATTAGATAGTATTAGTAATTTCAGCTCACCCTGAGGAATATGTAGTTTCATACCTTTATAACAACTGGATATTATTTACGGGATGATACTTTGTCATGAGAAGAACAGTATTAGTATTCTCAATTCACACTCAAGAATATGTACGTGTAGTTTGATAAAGAAGCACAGTAAGTATCTTTTCATTTCCTCTGATAAAAATGACACGGAAATAGGTACTGCGGCTCAGTGCAGCATGACATTGTTATTATGTATTCGTGTCCTGTGACTCCAGTAATGTCCCTCCGCGGCACGAAGTAGTGCGTGCTTCATGTGCTGACTTCCTCTTTCTTGCTTTCTATCCCTCGTTGTTCACTCGCTCCTTGCTACTCTCTCTCTCTCTCTCTCTCTCTCTCTCTCTCTCTCTCTCTCTCTCTCTCTCTCTCTCTCTCTCTCTCTCCGATCGCCTTACGTCATCAGACAGCTGGAGGTGGAGGAAAGAAGGGACGAAACAAGTAAGGCTATGTAGTGTTGTGCCTCAGTTGTGAGTGGTGGGTCGTGAGTGCCGAGCCGTGAATCGTGAGTCGTGAGTACTGAGTCGTGAATTGTGGACCGTGAGCAGAAAAGCTAAGGACTAAAGGTGAGTGTTGTGTAACTGGGTTGAAAGAAAGTGTTGATGAACCGCCGGCGAGAAAGCAAAAATTAACTTCCAACGACAGTTAACCAATTTCTTGCACAAAATATTTTGATCCAAAACTAACAAAGCTGCGGGATGGGTAATGATCTGAAAGAGTTATTGAAATATGATGTTTAATCTCAAACTGAAGGAAAACTTTTATTATTTTTACTATTGCTCTTAAAATGTGGTGTTTAATCTCAAGATGAAGGAGAACTTTTACTATTTTAAACTCTGAATAACAATTGGTATAATCTACTGTTTTACTGTGTATTATCTACCCATTAGTATACGACTATCACGTTGCGATGAGGTTTCGTGGTAATCACTTCACTAACCCGCTGCAGTGTCAAAAAAAACTCACAGCTCAAGAATCAAACAAGAGAGTGTCCCGCTAAATACACGTGACAGATTTTATTAAAAATGGGAACAACGTCCCCCTGTCCCCAACCGCTGGAGTTAATTTAGCAACTGCAACGCCATCTGATGACAGATTTCTTAACTATCAATAATGTAACATCACCCTCTATCGGCTAGTTCTTTGAGTACAGTCGCCATAGAATAAGCTGAACTAAATAAAGTCCACTCCCCCTGCCTCCTCACCTCCTTTCAGCGGGCCACCTGATGTGTACATTCAGTGGTCTCGCCACTGTCTCATATATATATATATATATATATATATATATATATATATATATATATATATATATATATATATATATATATATATATATATATATATATATATATATATATATATATATATATATATATATATATGATGAATGTACATATGTATATCTTAATATTTTGATAATATTGTTTTTGTGTTGATGTTATTAAAATGAAAAATATTTATATATCTGCCTATCTATATCTTACGTAATGATATATATATATATATATATATATATATATATATATATATATATATATATATATATATATATATATATATATATATATATATATATATATATATATATATATATATATATATATATATCATTACTTAGGATATAGATAGACAGATATATAAATATTTTTTTTATTTTAATAACATCAACACAAAAACAATATTATCAAAGTATTAAGATTTACATATGTACATTCATCATTATGATTATCGACACTCGCCAGTGGAGACGCGGTGGTCTGGATATGCAGACACACTCTGCGCGGCGCTGCCTGGAGGCTGCTACAATGAGACGGTCCTTCACCCTCTTCATATAATTACTACACAAGTGTTCGTGACGCGGGCAACACGGCAGCTGCCAAGGCAGGATGTGAGGCGGCCGCTGATTGGATTATTGAAGGGCTACACACACACACACACACACACACACACACACTACAGTGATCACATCTAATCAGTCCCGGGTCGAGGACAGACAACAAGGCCTCAGAGGGAGCGCCGCGGGGCGAGATAGCCAGCGTGACGTCAGTGGACATACTTGGGTTAAGACGGACGATAATTACCGCGGTGGGGCTTGATGAAGTCCTTATGAGGGCGGAGGAGTGTTATGGCTCCATCCATCTCCATCAAGGCACGTCCCTAGATGCGGCTCTCGTCTGTCATCGTGGCAGGAGGGGAGGGAGGGTGGGGAGGGTAAACAAGGCAAGGGAGGATGTATGGGTAGGGAGGGGAAGGAGGGTCAAAAGAGTGGGGGCATGAGATGCCAAGATAACTCAGCACCAACACGCCCCCACCCCTCTGCGTGAGTGCCAGCCTTGTTGAGCAGAGTGGCACTCCTGTCAGAGGCCCTCGTGCGGCTAAAGGTGGCACTGTGTCTCGTATGGTGCTGCTGCTGCTGCTCCTCCTGCCTCGTGTCACACACACTCGTGAAAGGCTTGTTTCCTTAAAGTGCTCGTGATTCTGACACTTCAATACCTTGTTGCAGTTTGCCTTTTGTATTCTCTCTCTCTCTCTCTCTCTCTCTCTCTCTCTCTCTCTCTCTCTCTCTCTCTCTCTCTCTCTCTCTCTCTCTCTCTCTCTCTCCTTCTATCTCCTTTCCACTGCTTCTATTATTTTTTTTATCCTTTACTCCTCCTCCTCCACCTCCTCCTCCTCCTCCTCCTCCTCCTCTTCCTCCTCCTCCTACTCCTCCTCTTCCTCCTCCTCCTTTATACTGAGGAGAATAGGGACAAAGGGAGAGGAGGAAGAGGATAGAAAGAGCTACGTATTTTTCCCATCTTCTTTCCTCGACCGCCTCCCTCCTACCCTCTGCTCCCACTCTAATCAGCACCTTGAGAAGTGACACGCTGCCCACACTTGACCAGGTAATAACTAGATGCTCTCTCTCTCTCTCTCTCTCTCTCTCTCTCTCTCTCTCTCTCTCTCTCTCTCTCTCTCTCTCTCTCTCTCTCTCTCTCTCTCTCTCTCTCTCTCTCTCTCTCATTCATTCACGTCCCTCATAATCTCCCTCTTCACAAATATCTACTTAGTTATCTGTGTTATCCTACAGACCAGCGTGTTGTTGATCGTTCATCGCGCTCATGTTGACTAAGGGTGATTGCAGCGTAGTGGTAGTGGTGGTGGTGGTAGTGATGGTGGTGGTGGTGCTGGTGCGTCCTGAGGTTCTTGTGGTAGTTTGCGGTAGGATTAGTTATTGTAGCTGAGATAATGTGGCGTTTCTTTCATGTGTGTGTATTTTGTGTGGTTTTCTTTTTTTTTTCTTTTTCTTTTTCTTTTTTTTTAGTTTGTGGTGTTGGAAGTATGATACGCATGTAGATAGAGGTGACGAGGGTGATGATGGTGAGGATAACAGAGGTGACGGTAGCGAGGTTTATGTGGTGGTAATTGAAAGATGGTGAGTGCAGTGGTGAGATGTGGTGTAAATATTTTCCTGGGTACTTTTTTGTTTCTGTAGTGGTGATGGCGGTCGTGGTGGTGGTGCTTGTGTTAATCGTCGTGCTGGTGGTGGTGGTGGTGGTGGTGGTACTTGCTGGTTTCGATTTTGATAATCAGATCTGGTAATAGTGTTTATACATGCAGCTTTGTAGGATAGGTGTAGTAGAAGTAGTAGCAGCAGGGTTAGCTGCATTGTTAGCGCTAGTAGTTGCTGTAGTTTTAACCACTGGTAATAGTAGCGTTAGTAGTAGAAGTGGCAGCAGCAACAATAGAAGGAGCAGTAGTTGCAGTAGTAATAGCAGCAGCAGCATTAGTAGTAGCAGTAATAGTAGTAGTAGACGTAGCAGTAGAAGCAGAAGTTGTTGTCGTTGCGGTTAATTAGCGCATACTCTTAGCTGTGTAGTAGTAATAAAAACAGTGTTGGTGATTCTGTATGGTTGTAAACAACAACAACAACAACAACAACAACAACAACAACAACAATAATAATAATAATAATAATAATAATAATAACAATAATCAATAATAATGATAAATTTTACCATTAATGGTAGCAGCAGGAATAGTGGTAGCTGTAGTAGTAGTAGTAGTAGTAGTAGTAGTAGTAGTAGCAATAATAAAAGTAGTTGTAGTACTAGTAGTAGTAGTAGTAGTAGTAGTAGTAGTAGTAGTAGCAGCAGCAGCAACAGCAGCAGCAGCAATAATAGTAGACATGGATGTGGCAGCAGTAGTGATAATAGTAGAAGTAATAGTAGTTATGGTAATAGTATTGGTGGTGGTAGAGGTGGTGGTGATGACTGTGATGGTGGAATTAGTGGCATTATCAATAGTGGCTGCGTTTAGTAATAACAGATGATAATGGTGGCTTGATGTGTGAAGGTGGGAGTAATGGCTGTCGTGGCAGGTAGACCCACGCTCCAAAACAAGGGCTTCTCTTTTTATCTCTCTACTACTGGGATGGGTTGTGGTGGGACCTGAGGGTGGGTCCTGTTGGAGGGTGCGAGGTGGATGGTGGTGTGGGTGGCAGGGAGGGTGATGAGAGGTGCCAACAGTATGGGTGGTGGTGGGGAGAGCAAAGTGTGTGGTGGTGGTGCCGCGGGGTGGGTGGTTGGGCCCTGTGCTGCTTGTTCCCCGCGGCCCATAGGGAACATGGGGTCGTCTGTAGAAGTCCCAGTGGGAGCTTAGTGCCCGTGGGAGTGAAGGCTCGACACGGAGTATATTTACGGAGGAGATAGCCATCGTGGGGCTTCGTGGGGCAGTAATTAAACTAGTGAGAAGGCTCCTAGTAACGGCGGCGAGGGTGGAAGGGCCTTACAACACTGCTACTGTGCTCGACCATCCTCTACCATTCTTGTATTTTTTTCTTGATTTTTTTTTTTTTTTGCTCTGTTTTCCTTCCTTTTCTCCTCTTCTCCTAACTGCCCCTCACCCCCAACTCCCTCTCTCTCTCTCTCTCTCTCTCTCTCTCTCTCTCTCTCTCTCTCTCTCTCTCTCTCTCTCTCTCTCTCTCTCTCTCTCTCTCTCTCTCTCTCTCTCTCTCTCTCTCTCTATCTTTCTCTCTCATTCAGTTAGACCTCAGTAACCCCGCCTCACTCCCAGGGAATGAGTTCCCTGGAGGGAAGACAGTTCTACTCTCTTCTCTCTGAACTACACGATAAGGTAATACTCGTACATAAGCCCATCAGTAGACATTGGCTGGACGATCTCAAAGACTGACAGAGGCTGGGGCGGTGTACAGAGCAGTAGTGAGGGGTTCTTGATCTTGATCTTTGCCAGGTGTGTGGCGTTGTTCCTGCTAATATGTGATGTAAGGTGTGTGGGTGGTTAAGTGTGTGTGGCGCAGAGGGAAGCCATTAATAATTACCAGAATCAGCGAACATCTCTCCTACACACACACACAGACACACACACACACACACACATTACCGCAAGTCTTTGTAAAGGTGACCAAATAGCTGTGTGATTTCCCTCTCTGGCCAAACACAACAAGAAGGAAACTACTCTCATGTTTTCCCCTCGCCAAAGACAACATGGCCGCCTCTGTAGCGCCGCCCTCTGCTCTTTCTCTCTCCCCTCTCTCCCTTACTTCTCACCACTCAAAAAAAGAAAGAATAGACATGCGCACTGAGACAACCCACAGGCGGCTTGAAGCAAATTATTTTCCTACTGCTCCTGTCTTTTTTATCTCAATCTCTCTCTCTCTCTCTCTCTCTCTCTCTCTCTCTCTCTCTCTCTCTCTCTCTCTCTCTCTCTCTCTCTCTCTCTCTCTCTCTCTCGCAGGTATTTGTTTTAGTTTTTTTGTACTGGGCGAAATGAGAATTGCTGTGTCAGTCTGGATTGAATGTTTACCTTCGTTTTTTCTTTCTTGTTGTTTTCGGGACTGAAATATGACATGAAGTGCAGCGGCAGCACCAGCAGCACCAACAGCAGAAGTGGTGGTGGTGGTAGTAGTAGTAGTAGTAGTAGTAGTAGTAGTAGTAGTAGTAGTAGTAGTAGTAGTAGTAAAGGAAATCATCATCATCATCATCATCATCATCATCATCATCATCATCATCGTTGTTTATGTTCGCTACACATTTTCTTCAACACAAATGTCATGTATTTATTATAAACAATGAAGAAGCCAATTTCAAGCATATGTCTTTCCTCTCATTACGTGTGCTCTTCCTATCAACCTTTCTTACTTCCTCCTCTCTCTCACCTCAGCTCTCCTCTCCCCTCTTTCCCTCCTGCCATGTCGCCCCGGAGAGCAGAATCGAGATGTTTGCCGAGGACACGAGGAATGTTTTGGCAAGAAGAACAATGTTTGGTGCCGCCCGGGAGGTTAGGGGGTTGAGGGGGTGCGGGCAAGGACAGTGCGGGGCAGGGTGTGGCTGGGAATGAGAC
>NC_087174.1:15135827-15145827 GCF_035594125.1 Scylla paramamosain | reverse complement strand
AGAAAGTCGCTTCTAAGAACATAATCAAATACACCTTTCCCATTCTCTCTCTCTCTCTCTCTCTCTCTCTCTCTCTCTCTCTCTCTCTCTCTCTCTCTCTCTCTCTCTCTCTCTCTCTCTCTCTCTCTCTCTCTCTCTCTCTCTCTCTCTCTCTCTCTCTCTCTCTCTCTCTCTCTCTAGGTCCATGCATCACGATCAGTCAGCGCACATCACCACAGTAAGCACATACACGTCTGTTTTAACGCCGCCGCGAGTTACGTCAGGGGCACATAAATTAACCCTTTTTACACCGACGAATTCACTGTGTACCTTGAAGAGCGCGAGGCATGTCAGGAGGGGCGCAAAGGAGTGCCAATGCCGTTGTGAGTGTCAGTGTTGTTAAGAGTGTCGGAGGTGCAAGGGAGGGTTTGGAGTGAGGAGGAGCTAGTGGCACCTCACAGCGGCATCGGTGAGGGATGGTCCCGTGTAACTGAAAGCGACCAACCCAATTTACCGCGACGCTACAGAGAGAGACGGCTTCCTGTTGTCGCCTGAGGAACTGCCTGCTGGGGAAGGAGCACATCTGGCCTAACCCTCCTCCCGCTGTGCCGAGACGAAACAGCCTTAGTGCACGACGTCTTAAGGTCGACTTGAGGCGTTTCTTATTTGGCCGTGGTTGCGTTCCTGTCGGGGTGTTACAGATGGGAGAAATTTGCGTTGCGTCGTCGTATTCAAGGGAGCTAAACATGTGGTCCTCAGGTTCATCAGCGCCGGCCACTCTGGGCCTTGTTGGAGGGTGCGCTAAAGACTGAAATGACACGATAAATCAAGCACTTTGTAGCACCCTTTTTAATACTTTCCTCCTCCCCTCACTTTTCCTACTACTTCTTTACTGCGGCTGAAGATGGAGGCTGAGGAGGAAGAGGAGGAAGAAGAGGAGGAGGAGGTATACAATGAGCCTCTGTTGTGTCGGCGGCGAGTCAGGAGTCTTATTTATTCTCCCGACGATGGTGTGAACGTTAATTACAACAGTGAGGAGGAGGAGGAGGAAGAGGAGGAGGAGGAGGAGGAGGAGGAGGAGGAGGAGGAGGAGGAGGAGGAGGAGGTGGAGGAGAAGAGGAGAGGGTGTATCTGTCCTTCCTCCTCCTCCTCCTCCTCCTCCTCCTCCTCCTCCCTTCCCTTTTATCCTTCCTCCCAACTTTCCTTCTTTTCTACTGTTAATGCTTCTTCGTATTTATCCTTTTTCCGAATTTTCTATTTTATCTTATTCTTCCTCCTCCTCCTTTTCCTTCTCCTTCTCCTTCTCCTTCTTCTCCTTCTTCTCCTTCTCCTTCTTCTCCTTCTTCTTCTCGTCTTTCATTTTTATTATTCTCCTCATACTGTATGTTAGATAGAGCAGTCCCCTCAAGCAGCCCAATAAAGCATAAGTCTGCTATTGTTTGTTCTTCATTTATGTTCCTTTATGTTCCCTCCCCCTTCTTCTCCTTCTCTTCCTCATCCGCCTCCTCCTCCCAACAAGAAGGTCAGTGGGAGACAGCTTGGCACCATATAACCCTCCCTGTCTATCCTCTTCCTCCTCCTCCTCCTCCTCCTCCTCCTCCTCCTCCTCCTCCTCCTCTTCCTCTGCTAACTAAAATTTTTCCTTCTCTGGCACCGCCATTACCACACAATACTCAGTCTCTTCACTACACTTTTGTAACTCCTCGTCTTTTTCATCTCACTCCCTCCCCTCCCCCTCTTCCCACCTCTCCCCTGTCTCCCACGCATCAAACACCCACGCACTCACTCCCTCCCCCCGTAGGTATAAACAAGCCTAAATACCTCCACACTTCTTCCCATCATCTTCCTTTCCTTTTCCCTCCTCTTCCTTGTTGAGACGCAGGTGTGAAGAAGTATCTCCATTCACTGCACCATATTGAGTCTTTCTCCCTCAGTTAGGAAAGGCAGTAAACATTCTGAGGTTATATATATGAAGGTTAAATGTAAAGTTGTATTGGCGGTGCGGTGGGTGGGCTCGATGACTGGTTGGATGGCTGACTGACTGACGCTCTGGTTGGCTAACTGGCTAAGTGGTCGGCAGGCTGGCTCGTCAAGTGACTGGTTGGCTGGCTAACTGGTTTGGTGGCGTACTGGTTAGCTTGACTTACTGACTGGCTGGTTGGCTGGCTGAGTGATTGGATGGTTGGCTTGTTGACTGGCTAACTGGGCTGGTTGGTTTGCATGTTAATTATTTGACTGACAGACTAATTGGCTGGCTGGCTAAATGGCTGGCTGGTTGAGTAGCTGACTGATTTGTTGAGTGGTTAAGTAAATGACTGGTCTGCTAATTACTCTTCTGTCTGGTTGACTGGTTGAATAACTGGCTGGATGGCTGAATGACTGGTTGGGTGACTGGCTGGATGGTTGGCTGACTGACTGGCTTGTTACATCGTTAGCTAATTAGTTGACTCACTGGTTACCTATCTGATTAGCCGTCTTGCTGGATGGTTGATTGATTCATTGGTTGATGTACTGCTGAGCTGCTTGACTGACTGACTGGTTTGGTAACCGACTAGCTGTCCGTCTGGCTGGCTGGCTGGCTGGCTGGCTGACTGGCTTGTTGGCACTCTCATCCAACTTGTGTCTCCTTTTGTCGCTTTGTTTCGTTTCTTTATTTTTATGATTTTACTCAGTGTTATTTTAATTGCTGCGTTCTTATATTTTATTTCATTTTCATTGCTTTTGGTTGTTTACCGTATCACTTTGTTTCTTTGATTTTCTTTATCCTTTTCTTCTTCTATCTTCTCTCTCTCTCTCTCTCTCTCTCTCTCTCTCTCTCTCTCTCTCTCTCTCTCTCTCTCTCTCTCCTCTCTCTCTCTCTCTCTCTCTCTCTCACACAGTATGACCCAAGTTATCTACGTTTAAACACAAAAAAGTTTCAAGTGAACGGCTCCAACTGTCACAGTCTTGCCTTCACCAATAAAAATTATAAAAAAAACTCCTGGTCCTTTTTTCGAGTATCCTTCGTCTGCCTTTGTTTTTCTGAGCACATTGTTTTCCTTTTCCATTGTTTCCTTTTGTTGTCCCAGGATTTTTAGTCACTGTTTATACGAGTCCTCTTTCTCTTCTTTCCGTGAACACAGCTCAAGGGTGTTCCTTTGTCCCAACGAGGAGCGAAACCTTGAAGAAGATGACGGACGGATCCTCCTCCACCTTCGCTCGTCTCTTTCTCCTTCTTGTGTCGGCGACAAACCATATTTCTCCCTCCGGCGTTCGAGTCATCGTAATCCCATTTTGGAGGAGCGTCCGCGGCCCCGCTCTGTTTGCCAGGGACTTAGACTCGCCCTTTTTTGGAGACCCGACCAAGTTTAAACACTCACTAAGCTCATTCCGGGACCTCTCAAACAGACGGACGCCGGCGAGTAGTTTAGATCTCTCATCCTCATCGACACCAACTCGTCCGTTTTTTCACCACAGCGTCCTCGTTTTTCGTCCTTTGAGCTCCGCGTCTTTCCAGCAGCAATGCGAGAATCCAATTCGTGGTCATAGAAAATGCCTTCAGTCCGCTGCTCATGGCGGTAAGTCAGCGGTTTTAGGCCTCTCTTCGTGTTGTTGTTGTTGTTGTTCTTATTTTCATTGGCGATCGCGTGTGTGTTTCCGAAGCGGTGATCGATCATGTGGACGGCGCCGCGAGAGACATCTGGCGGCGACACTGGAAACCCAAACTGCTGTCGGCATGGCGGGGGATCCGTCAAATGGGCGTTGAGTAAACATGGCACAGCAATCCCTTTATATCTCGCTCGTCCCTGACTCCCGCCGCGGGGGAAGGCCAAACGCTTACGATTCGACTATAAAACAACATTACCTAAACACTCGCGGTGGATGAAGGAAATATGAAAAAGGGACTTAACGGAGAGTGGAATAAAAATGCGTGCACAGCTGTGGTGAGTCTGCCGACGGTGGGGCAAAAAAAGGAAAAAAGGAAAACCGTTACAGGGGAAGTAAAATAAAATGCATTTAGAACTCTAGATTGAATAAGCCGACGGTACAGAAAATGCGTTAAGGGAGAACGGGGGAAAAAAGAACACGTGTAATGGCTAAGTTCGTCGCCAAAGAATAATAGTGACGTTCTTTGTCTCGCGTGATGACAGTCCTTACTCACCACGTTGTGACTCGAGGGACATCAGCTCCCAACAGGCAACGCGGCACTTGGAATTGACGGGACGTGAGTCATAAAAGAATATTTGCTTGCAGGAATACGAGTGACAGGGAGGCGGGGCGGGCTATCGGGCGTGCGGACTGGTACAGATAAAAATAAATATACGTAGAGAGAGAAAAATAAAAAGGAAAGAGAGAGAGAGAGAGAGAGAGAGAGAGAGAGAGAGAGAGAGAGAGAGAGAGAGAGAGAGAGAGGAGAGAGAGAGAGAGAGAGAGAGTCGAGAGAAATATTGGATGCTATACGAACCGACAAAAAAATAGTAATTGATAAAAGTTGTACGAGACACGAACTGACAAGGATGGTAATGGAGAGGAACACAGGTTGACAAATACGAACTGGCAACGACAATACTTGACAGAGATACCAATCAGCGAGAATCAAATAGAAAAGGAATATAAATAAATACCGAAAAAAAAAAGTTCGAGAGAGAGAGAGAGAAAAAAAAAAGCGAGGTGTGTAACATGAATTGACAGGAAGCGCTGCTGTGTATACATGGTGACGACACACGCACATAAAGAGATGGGAAAGGGGAGACTTAAATATATGGGTAAAGAAGAAACAGATATATAATTATTTGACGTTGTTCTGAACTATACGAGGTCAACACCGCCATAATTTGACTGTCGTATCGATAGACTGGAGCGTCACGGATGCCGAGTTGACGGGAGGTTCAGCCAAATAATCTGTCAATTTGTCTCACACCTGATCAGACAACTTTGTACATGCAGCGTAATTAAGGCAGCCTTTTACCTCCACCTGCCGTGCTAATTACTCCCTTATGAGGCAACTTTGACGAAATACTTCCAGCAGCCGGGGTTGTAAACAAGTGTGTGTGTGTGTGTGTGTGTGTGTGTGTGTGTGTGTGTGTGTGTGTGGAGAAAGAGAGAGAGAGAGAGAGAGAGAGAGAGAGAGAGAGAGAGAGAGAGAGAGAGAGAGAGAGAGAGAGAGAGAGAGAGAGAATGAATGTGTGTCTAACTTTAAACAAACCAATCTGGAAACAGTAAACATAGGCAACATTATGCAGTGTTCGTTGAAATTCATAACTTGGCAGTAACAAAGTGGCGGCAGCGGGAGGGGAGAGAGAGATGCAGGGTACTGGATGGGGGGGAAACAGAAATAGGAATAGGAATAGGGGGCTACAGCTTGTTCCCCTCCCCCCAACTTCGGCTTCTCCCTGTCGCAGCGAGAGCCAGGGTTCATCAAAGTTCAAACTTCTGTAATAAAGGGGCGTCGAGCAGGCAGCCTCGCGTCGCTGTTTATCTCTGACCACTTCAAAAGGTGTCACTATTTGGCAAACACGCCGGCGACTCCTTTTCGGATCCCATTTTCTACGTTCTAGCAAACTTTCGTCCCATTCCACGACTTTTCACGGCCTCGGTGGACGGCCAGCGCCCCTCCACGCCAGCAGGGAGAGGAACCAGGTCTCGTCGGTCACGCAGAAGGCGATCACACTTGTCCATATTCTCGGCGAAACACCCGACGCCCCGGAGTTCATCATCGCGTTTTCTTTGAAGTACCGATAGTTCGCCCCGGTGGACCGCTCGAGGCGCTCATTTCGCAGGGTAAAGTTGGCGGCGCGGGCGACGGGGCGGTGAGGACCACACACCCCCGGGCCACGCCACACGAAATTGGGCGGAGTACAAACGGCGAGTTGTTCATATTGAAGAGGCCGTGTGTACTGTGTCAATTTCGGGCGTTGCGTCTGTAGCGGCGGCCAGCTAGCAGGGAGGGGGAGGCAGAAAGGGAGGGAGGGAGGGAGGGAGGGAAGGAGGGAGGGAGGGAGAAGGAAGAGACTGAGAAATGGAGGAAAGGAATAGATAGTTGGAGCAAGAGAGAGAAAGGAGAAAGACGTTGCGGAGGAGGAAGAGGACAAACAAGAGTGAGAGAGTAATGGAGGGAGGGGCAGGAGGGAGGGAGGGAGGGCTGGAGATGAGGGGGAAAGAGAGAGGCGAGAAGGAGGAACAAGGGGAGGGGCGAGGGAAGGAGGGAGGTGTAAGGTAGCAGGATGCCCCAACAACACGGGTGTGAAAATTGTGGTTGTGTGTGAGCCTCGCCGCGGAGGGTCTGGTGGATCAAAGTGACGCGCCTCGCCTTGCCTTCCCTCGCCTGCCCTGCCGCCCTCACCCTTCCCCGCACCCACCCTGCCAGCATTACCCTTCTGCCCTCCTTCTCACTCACCCTGTCAATCTGCCTTACCCTGCCATCATTATCCTTTTGCCTTGTCTTCTCACCTACTCTGCCAGTCTGCCTCATCCTACCATCATTAACCTTTCTCTCTGTCTTTCCTTCACCACACCCCGCTAACCCGCCTCACTCACCCTGCCAAACAACTTACACCCTTTAGCATTTCCTCCAGTTTCCACCCTGTGACCCTGTCGACTTCAACTTGACACACTATCGATTCACCATTTCATCCTACTCTTCTATCTTACAGCATCCACTTCTTTCCCCTCCATATAATTTGCCTCCTTGCCATCTGTCCACAACGCTAACCCTGCTATCGATAACCCTGCCTCGACCTCCTTACCCTGCCGGACTACTATCTTTCGTCCTCGCGCCCCTTGGCTTAAATCACATCGTCTACTACTACTGCTGCTGCTGCTACTACTACTACTACTACTACTACTACTACTACTACTACTACTACTACTGCTGCTACTGCTGCTGTTGCTGCTGCTGCTGCTGCTGCTGCTGCTGCTGCTGCTGCTGCTGCTGCTGCGTACCATTACTGTTACCACCACATGGAGTAGAAAGAAGCACATGGGCCGAGTGTTGTCAGCTGCGTCACATGTAGGTCATTATGTCTTTTGTAATTACTCTTGTTTGTAGTTTTTATTTTTATTTATTTTTTATTTTTTTTTGTGTGTGTGTTGTCTTGAAAATAAACATGAAACTGTGAGGGTGAAACACGACTTAAGTAATTTAATTACTTAATGTTGTTATTTTTCTACTGCTACTTATACTTCTACTACTACTACTGCTGCTACTACTACTACTACTACTACTACTACTACTACTACTACTACTACTACTACTACTACTACTAGTACTACTACTACTGTATTACTTTTTCTACTACTGTCACCATTACTATCACATCGACCGCCACTACAACCACTACTACTACTACCACCACCACTTACTACAACTCTGTTATCACCACCACAGCTCTCACCAACACTACTTCTCTGCCTCACTCCCTCCTTCCCGCCTTCCCTCCTTCCCTCCCTCACGCCGGATATCCCTCGCCTATTGAGTCAGTATTTTGACTAAACATAAAGGTCGGGTGTCCGTCTGTCTGTGTGTCCGTAGGGGGTCGAGGCGCTTGCTTCCTTTCTGTTGTTCTGTCAGTTTGTTGTTGTTTGTTTGTGTTGCCTGGACGTGTTGGTTCTCTTTTGTCTTTAAGCCTTTAATCCTTTAATTGTTTTTATGGATTCTGTTTCATTATTTTCTTCGGTTTTGTTTTGTTTTTGGTGTGTGTGTGTGTGTGTGTGTGTGTGTGTGTGTGTGTGTGTGTGTGCGTGTGTGTGGAGAAAGAGAGAGAGAGAGTGTGTGTGTGTGTGTGTGTGTGTGTGTGTGTGTGTGTGTGTGTGTGTGTGTTGTCAGTAGTGAGATAAGAATGTTGATGTGCATGAGTGGGAAGGAGTGAAGTGTGAGGGATGAGGCGGAGGAAGGAGTGGGTGGAGGGAAGTCTAAACATACTGTTAGCCACTGCTATGTTTCTGTTTCATAATTGTCAGTACTACAGTGAAGGTCGGGGATGAAGTGCAGCAATAACGATCACGGGCAGACATCAGATTTGCATGACTGTATGTATCGACCAAAAGAAAACTACAATACCATCATTTATATACCAATTAATTCCTTAGAGGACGAGCATGACATCGACATGCATGGCTAGATGTGTCACCCAAACACCCAGGTAGACAGATCACTGAAATCTTAGCGTCTCATATACCAGTTAATGGATTCACAATCGCAGTTACATGATAATGTCAAGAAGAAGAGCCAAAGGTAATCACTCACCTAAAAAACCCACGTCGGAGGCCAGGAAAGTTACTCAGCTCATACACAGCAGAGCACGCCTCCTCAGTACTTTATGCAGAGTTTATGTTTAAAAATTATGTCATATATAAGGAAATAAAGCAAGAACTTTAATTGTTTTTTTTTTATCAGCAAACTACAAGAGCCCTCGTCTTACAGTGCATCGCTACTGAACGACTGAATGATGACTGATAAGACTGATGAATCAGTGATTATGGCTGATTGATGAACTGGTTGACTAATTAGGAACATGATAAAATGGTCACAATGATAACTTGACCTTCTTATAATGAAAATAGAATGAATTAATTATCTAACTAGGCAACATTAAGTACTAGGTTCATTACGCAGCCAGCTAACTCAGTGCTGGACTACTTGTAAATACCTATCGAACTATTTTGGAACATGAAACTAACTATTAACAACCAAAATTAATTTGTTGATTGATCATGTAGTTAGTGCTAGGACACTAGAGAGCTTTAAGAGAAGATTAGACAAGTTTATGGATGGGGATAACAGATGGAAATAGGTAGGTGTGTTTCATACAGGGACTGCCACGTGTAAGCCTGGTCGCTTCTTGCAGCTTCCCTTATTTCTTATGTTCTTAATTAACAGTCTGAATTATTTAGTAGTAAACCATCTGAACTGACTTCTAGGCGAGTAACGAACAGTCAGATTTCGTAACCAGTTATAACTAACCAATAAACCAGCTAGTCGATCTTGTAGGTAACTGACAACTTACCTAACTACATAACAAACTACTCAAGTTCATCATAAGGTACTGATAAACTATCTAAACTAACTTATAAACATCTAGCCAACCATGTATAAACACCCCAAGACTGCACAAAACACAGTAAGTTCCCACACTCTCACACACTCTGCCTCCCCTCGTGACCTGTGGCCGGGTAATGTGGCCTCCCATACACACGCCTCACTGCCCTGTGCCTCCAGCGTGACCCCGTGACCTCCCAACGAGACCCCTGACCCTGGCCGCTCGTTCAAGGTCACTACACACATATTACTTTGACCTGACCTAGCGGGAGATGATTCTAGCAGAGAGAGAGAGAGAGAGAGAGAGAGAGAGAGAGAGAGAGAGAGAGAGAGAGAGACAGACGGGGGTAGGATGCGGTGGTCAAGGAGGGACAGGAGACAAGAGCTGGTAAGGAAGGCGACAAAAATGGTGTTAACTCCTATGTGTGAATCCTCCTCCTGTGGCCTGAGGGTTTCCGGGAGGAGAGGGAGAGAGAGAGAGAGAGAGAGAGAGAGAGAGAGAGAGAGAGAGAGAGAGAGAGAGAGAGAGAGAGAGAGAGATTTTAGAGTGACTGAGCACAGATTCCATAACATTCGTGTATGTTTTAAAACTCTACTTTATTATTGTTATTTCATGTAACAGTTATCCCTCCTCCTCTTCCTCTTCCTCCTCCTCCTTCTCCTCCTCCTCCTCCTTCTTCTCCTTCGCCTCCTTCTTCTTCCCAGAGGCCAATACGGGGGTAATAAAGTGTCAAGCTCAGGGCCAAGACTAAATTGTTTTTGACACCCCGGAGTGTGAAGAACATGACCACACTGGCCACCCTTACCTCTCTCTCTCTCTCTCTCTCTCTCTCTCTCTCTCTCTCTCTCTCTCTCTCTCTCTCTCTCTCTCTCTCTCTCTCTCTCTCTCTCTCTCTCTCTCTCTCTCTCTCTTCCATTTTTTTTTCACATTATATTCTCTTCCTCCTCCTCCTCCTCCTCCTCCTCCTCCTCCTCCTCCTCCTCCTTCCGTTTGTTTTATAGTAT
>NC_087174.1:15125827-15128327 GCF_035594125.1 Scylla paramamosain | reverse complement strand
AAATTCATGGATAGCTTGTTGATGGACCATTCTGGAAGAAGATTGGCTGTGAAAGGATCCTGAAATCTAATTTTTTTGTCGTTTTCCTATTTTATTTTATCTCGTGAGCTTTTTTTTTTTTTAATAATTATGATCAATAAATGCATAGGGATAGTTGTTCATCATATTGTTCTGTGTGGCGCCTTACGGCCCCACTGTTGCAGCTCCTCAATCAATCCGTCAATCTGTCAGTCCTGCTCGTCGAGCAGTAAATGTGTCCTTAACTTCCTTGATGTTCAGACTGAAGCCCAAAAGCCATTTCAATTTTACAAGTGACCTGATCCTCCTCGTTTGAAAATGTTTAAGTCGTAGAAAGGAAGAGAAAGTGCGCGGAATGTCCGCCGCCGTGCCAGACAATCACCTCTCCAACGCGCTGGGCTCAGGACACAAGAGCCTCAGATACAGAAGGTGTAATTATTCCATGGGGAAGTAAAAGTACCGCCGCTACGCCTTGCAGATCGAAGAGACTTATGCCGCCGCCTCCTCCACGCTGAGCGAGAGGGAAGTGGTGGGCTGCATAGAAACGACAGAAGAGATGGAAATGAGGGCGTGATCGAGGGAAGGCGACGGCTAGAGAAGCCTAATCGCTAAGCAGAGAGCTAGTATCAGAAGAAAAAGCTGGTGTCAGGAGCAGACGGAGAGGTGGTGTTCGTAGAGAATTAATGTTGTGTGCGTCGCCATGGCGATCTTCCCTGCCGGCAGTGTTGCTCTGGTCGTCACGAGCGCATCAACATATAAAAAGATAAAAGAGGTTTAGATAGATGATGGGAACAATGTGAAAATAAAAGAGAGATTTTATGCTTTTGAATTCGAGTACAAACAGACTGAGTATAATTTAGTGCAATATTACCGTACCTTGTTTTCACACACACATACACACACACACACACACACACACACACACTCGGGAGATATCAGAGATATGCACGAGCTAGCCGCAAATGTGGGTTTAGTTAGTGCATGCAGTGTGGTGGAGGGTGCGGGTGTGAATAATTTTTAAAAAATAATAATTTTGCGGATTCGGGGCGGACGTGTGTTCAACTTTGAAAATGTCTGCGGGTGTGGGGCGGGGCTGGTGTACTTGTGAGTGAGGGTCGGGCACAGGTCAGCACATTACTCGAGATTGATTAAACGGGTCAGCTGCTATTAAGATTACTGGATGGAGCTGGAAAGTGACTGGAGATAAGAGGTTAAGAGAGGTGGCGCAGGAACAGGTGTTTGCCCTTGTGCGGGAGACGACAATAGAGGTTGAAGATGCCAAAAGTTTAGATGTGAATGACGGAAGAAGGGGGTCGTACATGACTACTGAAGGAGTCACGCTGCTGGATGGTACGAGGTATGAGGGGCAGGATGGTTAAGGTGTGACCTATGGGTGAGAGTTTGGCTTGCTGTGCCTCCATTCCTTGAGGTTCACACCATAATTGGTAGATACCGGTTACGTGGCACGGCGTCTGCTGTGTGGACACGTTTAAGATAACCAGAAATTGGATATACAAAATATTTCACAGCTCCCGTGCCAGCCTATGTGGATGAGCGCGGGCTCCCATTCTTGGCATAGTGACTGGACACCTCAGTAGAATGCACTGACTCAGATAGCATTCAGCGCAGTGTCGAGTCACCATCCCTTG
Source organism: Scylla paramamosain (assembly GCF_035594125.1). NCBI lineage: Eukaryota > Metazoa > Arthropoda > Malacostraca > Decapoda > Portunidae > Scylla > Scylla paramamosain. The sequence goes on along the minus strand of NC_087174.1, from coordinate 15,126,660 downwards.
GAATTGGGAATTGACGCATCCTCCTCTATAATTAGAAAAAGAGAGAGAGAGAGAGAGGAGAGAGAGAGAGAGAGAGAGAGAGAGAGAGAGAGAGAGAGAGAGAGAGAGAGAGAGAGAGAGAGGATCATTGAGTCAGTTTCAACAATTTTCTCAACAGTTACACATGATAAAAAACCAAAAAAACAGATAGGTAGCGCTCACCCGCAGAATGGTCACTCCGCAAAGCTTTGATGATTTCCATGGCCCTAATGTAAGATTCACCATAGCTTGATGAGTTATTAGAATATCAGAAGACTTTCGTTCAAATGTCTGATTCCGTTCCTTAATATTAGGAGGATCATCATTTTCCAGCATTGTCCGGCACTTCAACATAAACTAGTGGTTCCATCACGGCAGCCCCAGTGAGAGAAGCTTTCGAAACCAAACTTGTAGTTATCAGTACAACCTCTCCATATGGCAAGAAAAATGTCTTGTTCTGAAATCTTTATCTCAGTGAGATATGAGTTTTATATAGTACAGCTTCATAAATATTTCTTTTTCTTTTAGTTAGTTCAGAAGTTGTTTATTAATGTGGTGTACCTTTGTACTCACTTCAAAGGTTCACGCCAGTTTTTCTCACCCCCCCCAGCTGCTAACTCTGTACAAGGGCCTTATCCGTCCATGTATGGAGTATGCTTCACATGTCTGGGGGGTTCCACTCATACTGCTCTTCAAGACAGGGTGGAATCAAAAGCTTTTCGTCTCATCAACTCCTCTCCTCTAACTGTCTTCAGCCTCTCTCTCACCGCCGCAATGTTGCATATCTAGCTGTCTTCTACCGCTATTTTCATGCT
>NC_087174.1:15115827-15120827 GCF_035594125.1 Scylla paramamosain | reverse complement strand
GAGAGAGAGAGAGAGAGCCCAGTTCCCTTCCTTCCTCTTCTCTCTCTTCCCTACCTTTTCTATATTTCATTTAAAAATCTTCTATTCCTCAGAATAAGAGGTTGTACACACACACACACACACACACACACACACACACACACACACACACACACACACACACACACACATTCTCTCTCTCTCTCTCTCTCTCTCTCTCTCTCTCTCTCTCTCTCTCTCTCTCTCTCTCTCTCTCTCTCTCTCTCTCTCTCTCTCTCTCTCTCGAGTTAAGGATATAATATGTTTTTCTCATATCCTCTCAGAAGGTTCTTTGTCGTTTGTTCTTTAATGTGTTTCCCTCCCCCTCCTCCCCCTCCTCCTCTTCCTCCCCCTCCTCCTCCTCCTCCTCCTCCTCCTCCTCCTCCTCCTCCTCCTCCTCCTCCTCCAGTCTTATTTTGCCTTTTTCCTTCAAGCAACTGACTCCACTCCGTTTTCTTCTTTCCTCCTTTCTTTCTTTTTCTTTCTTTCGTTCGTACTCCGTATCTCGTTTATTTGCCGTGCTTTTGTCTGCATGTCTCTCTCTGTCTCTCAGTTTCTCTATCTCTTCCATTGCGCTTTCCTAGAATCACAAAGAATCACTTATTCGTCTAAAGATCGCACAGAGATGAAAGAGAAAAAGAAAAGAGGAAACGGAAGACTTGGGAAGGAATTAGTAATAAAAAGGAGGGGGAGAGGGATGCGTGAAGGGAGAGGGAGGGAGGGAAGAAAGGGGAGAGAGAAGATAAAAGGCTGAGCAACAGGAAGGAGAGTAAAGAGAAACTGGAGAGAGAATGACAGACAGAGAGAGAGAGAGAGAGGGGGAGAGAGAGAGAGAGAGAGAGAGAGAGAGAGAGAGAGAGAGAGAGAGAGAGAGAGAGAGAGAGAGAGAGAGAGAGAGAGATGCGTATTTATAAACAGACAAATATATGGACAGGTAAAAAACGGACAGATGAAAAGAGACAAAGAGAGGTACAGAAAAACGCGGGAATAGAAGGAAAGATGGAGAAAAAGGAAGAAAGAAAGAAAAATAGAGAAATGAGTGGGGGGAGAAGACACCCCCTCACTTGGTCACACCTGCGATCCACGTTAATTAGCCAAAGAGAAAGAGAGTTATTTCTTTCCTCTCATTTATCCTATTCTCTCCTTCGTCTTCTTTTCATTGATTTTTACCTCTCGTGGGGACAATATTTTTGCTCTCATTTGTTGGACTATAATTACCGCCTCACTTTAAAGACATCTGATGACTTTAACGTATTTTATTTATCCTTTCCATCCTCCTCTTTATCCTCCTCCTCCTCCTCCTCCTCCTCCTCCTCCTCCTCCTCTTCCTGATGCTCGTTGTTTTCTCGTTTTCTTAATTTGCCTTTCCATTTATTTCTTTCGTTCTGATTTCCTCTCTCTTTCCTTCATTATACTAATCTCTTATTCTTTTTTTACATTTCATGCACCATAAAGATCTTCATTGTTGCGTGTTGTCTGATTATTGAGTGTTCTATTCATGCTTTTTGTTTTATTTCATGTTTTTTTCTGTTTCCTTCTTTTACGTCACGACTTAAACACGTGTGAGGAGTAAAAAGCATTAAGGTGAGATTTAGTAATGGAATGGACTGCATTTAGGCCCGTGTGGATAGTTTAGGTTATTTTTATTTATGCTAAACAAGACACGAAGGTAAAAGGAGATGCTAAACAAGACTAGCCCCTTTTCTCCCCCACCCCACTCACCCTCCCTCCCTTCCCTCACACCTTCACATTTCAAAACACTAAAAAAAAAAAAATAAATAAATAAAGCAATCAATCAATCAGCGATTTTAAAATTATCATATAGACAATTATTTTACAGCTGCATCTACTAAGTGATTGAGCTCCGATATTATTTATTATTGCTATTATTATTATTATTTTTTTTTTTTTATGAAGAAGTCTTTTCTCTGAGGTCTGACAAGATTTCGCTGTTGTTGGCATGTGCACACAGAATTAAATAAAAGTTTCTGCATTTTACTTCGTTATAGCTGACTCCTTACAAACTACGCATTCTCTCTCTCTCTCTCTCTCTCTCTCTCTCTCTCTCTCTCTCTCTCTCTCTCTCTCTCTCTCTCTCTCTCTCTCTCTCTCTCTCTCTCTCTCTCTCTCTCTCTCTCTCTCTCTCTCTCTCCTCCCACGTATACCATATCTTTCGCGTTTTAGATACTCCCTTATAATACATGTACGTAAAGCATCGATGTGGGAGTGCGGAGATGGGGACCATCCCATGAATCAAACTGAGCACTTGTCTTCTTTAAGGCGGCCGTTGCCACAAGCCTGAAGCTACCTTGTTTCTGGTGTGAGGCAACTTCTTCTCAGGTAAGAAAGGTAAAGTTGATAATTTCACCTCCCACCATGAAATTAAATACAGCGTTACTCAGCCCTCGTCGTTATTACTGAAGTTCAATACTAGACGTGGATAAACAGTAGCATGGCAAGCCACTAATGTCACGGCCTGAAGGACGTAACGCAGTAGTATTGTAAGAATTATGTCAGTTAACCAGATATTGGTATCTAACTTTAATTAGCAAAAAATGCATGCAATGAAAACAAAGATAATGCCTATACCAATCCACTGCTAAGAGGCTGAGTGGTGCTGACGAATCCGCTGACGGTGTGGCAGACGAGGGCGTAAGGCTGGTGGGGCGGGTCAGCGTGGCGGGGAGCGGCATGAGGGAGCGAGGGGGACGGTGGGGAGAAGGCTAGATGTTCTTGTAACACTAATTAAATTAGACAAACTCAGCGTCTTTGATTCGACAGTTATGGAAAAAAAAAATTATAATTATCTATCGTGTAGCAATAATGTCTCCAAAGCTAAAGTTTGGACTGCTGGTAATTCACATACTAGTCACTATTATTAGACGTTGTTTACTTATTACTGTCTGTTCCATCATCATCACCAGCATCATCATTATCATCACCACCACCACCACCACCACCACCACCACCAGCAACCGTATTAAAATGTTTTCTTAACTTCCATATCTCTGTTGGCCGTCTGTTCCAGGCCACTCCTGCAAATCATATCTCATCTCACCTTGTACAGCCTGGCATGCCTTTGTCTTCCATGCGTGTCATCAAACTTTGTATCGCGTGCGTTGTTGTTGTATATATTTCCACCAAGAAACAGATACTTTCTTTGCGCTGCCTCACTTCTTTGCACATATAAGAACATAGAGTGAAAACGTGCTTCACTTGAGTGTTTCATAAGACCATGAGAAATACACAAGATAAATTACGTTCCAAAAATCCGTTGTATCAAGTTGTATTATTCTCAAAGACAATATTTTGAAGAGAAATACTTTTTACAAACCGTCTGGATCTTCTGTCAAATATTTTACATTTGTACTCTTTGTATTTCCTGTGACCTGCCGCCCTTCCTCACTGCATCCCTTCATCCCTTCATCCTGCATCCCTGTCTTTCTATCCTTTCCTCCCTCTCTCCCTCTCTTTTGCTTTTTCCTCTCACTCTCTTTCTCCCTCCGCCTTCATTTTTCTTTCTAATTCTTCCTTTATGTCATTCGCGTGCAGCATCTCTCTCTCTCTCTCTCTCTCTCTCTCTCTCTCTCTCTCTCTCTCTCTCTCTCTCTCTCTCTCTCTCTCTCTCTCTCTCTCTCTCTCTCTCTCTCTCTCTCTCTATATATATATATATATATATATATATATATATATATATATATATATATATATATATATATATATATATATATATATATATATATATATATATATATATGGGTATGTGTGTGTGTATTCTTTGAGTGTGTATGTTTCAGTATATACAGAGATATACCATTTTATATTTATCGTGTTTGTGTAACTGATTTGCGAAAGAGAGAGAGAGAGAGAGAGAGAGAGAGAGAGAGAGAGAGAGAGAGAGAGAGAGAGAGAGAGAGAGAGAAAGGAGGGGAGTTTGCAGAGCGGAAAGGCACGCTCGCTAACCCCTCAGCGCCATACAGAAAGTGAGTGATCGAGAGAGAGAGAGAGAGAGAGAGAGAGAGAGAGAGAGAGAGAGAGAGAGAGAGAGAGAGAGAGAGAGAGAGAGAGAGAGAGAGAGAGAGACAGACAGACAGACAGACAGACAGACAGACAGACAGAGAAAACAAGCAGAGAGAGAGAGAGAGAGAGAGAGAGAGAGAGAGAGAGAGAGAGAGAGAGAGAGAGAGAGAGAGAGAGAGAGAGTACGATCTTTCCACCATCTCCGCAATCCTTCTCCCTTCCTCTCACTTTCATTCTCCCCTTCACTTCTTCTCAAGCCTTCCTTATCATTATTTTTTTTCACCCTCCTAAATTTGAACTCTTCATTTTCTTTCACTCCCCTTCCATTCCTCCTCTATCCACTCTCCCCTCCCCCTCCTCTCCTTGCTCTCCTCTCACTCGCCACCTGGAATAGCCTTGCATACTATCCATCATTCACTTCATTTTTTTAGAAGCTGAATTAAAAAAAAGAAAATGAAAGTGGAGATGGAAAGTAGCAATGCCATTCTATTTAGATCTTATTAAAATTTCTGTCGTCCGATGATATAGTAATTAATACATTCGGAAACTCTCTCTCTCTCTCTCTCTCTCTCTCTCTCTCTCTCTCTCTCTCTCTCTCTCTCTCTCTCTCTCTCTCTCTCTCTCTCTCTCTCTCTCTCTCTCTCTCTCTCTCTCTCTCTCTCTCTCTCTCTCTCTCTCTCTCTCTCTCTCTCTCTCTCTCTCTCTCTCTCTCTCTCTCTCTCTCCATGTTCTAATTTTCCCCTCCTCTGCTTACATCATTCCCAAACACTTCTCTTTTCCTCCTTCCTTCCTTCCCTCCCTCCCTCCCTCCCTCCACCGAACACTTACCTCCCATCACTATTTAGCGGCAAATTGGTTTCCGGTCTCACAATTCGCGTCGACTATTTTTTGCGGACCAATTTCCTGCGCCAATTTGCGTCGTTAAGCTAATTTGCCTCAGTGATTCTCTCTCTCTCTCTCTC
>NC_087174.1:15103327-15110827 GCF_035594125.1 Scylla paramamosain | reverse complement strand
CTTACAAGGAAGGGGGTAGGAGAGAGGGACAGTTCAAAAGGAAGGGGGGACGAGAAAGACACCAATGCAAGGAGAGAAGGAGAGGAAGAGAAGATAAATTTTAGAAAGATGGGTGACTTTGCAAATATGTAATTTACAACAGGAACGGAGTTTGAAATGTTGTTTATCTTATAGGCCTTCAAGTACGGAAGATATTTCATGCTAAAAGTTCTTGAGATCAAGTACAATTTTTTTCCGACAAAAAAAAAAATGTCATCGGATTTGTCAAATCATGCATACATATACATACTTTTTTTTTTCTGTCCGTGCACGATTACTTGTAGTTACTACTGTTAAAAGACAGGAGATTTTTTCCCTCAGTCATTATGTCCATAATCCTTTGTTCTTTTATTCGTAACATATTTTCATTTCCTATTGCTTGTTTTTCCTGTACGTTTTGAACAGAAAAATAGAAAAAGTAACGTTTTATTCATGGAACATTTTTTGACTGGGATGAATTTGTGCCCGTTCATACCATCTGCTAATATAGTGACAGTGTGTGTGTGTGTGTGTGTGTGTGTGTGTGTGTGTGTGTGTACACTCGGAGGGCGCGCCGACCTGTGATCACACGTGTATATTATTTGGTTTACACATGAACGTCTTTTTTGCCGTCAACACTCGTACACGTGTCGGGGCGTGTTTGTTGACGCGAATGTGTCCGGCCTGTGGCGGCGGCTCTCTGGTTACTGCCGCTGAGAGAGAGAGAGAGAGAGAGAGAGAGAGAGAGAGAGAGAGAGAGAGAGAGAGAGAGAGTAAACGTCAGGAAAAGAATAATTAATATATCTATGGATAATCTCTCTCTCTCTCTCTCTCTCTCTCTCTCTCTCTCTCTCTCTCTCTCTCTCTCTCTCTCTCTCTCTCTCTCTCTCTCTCTCTCTCTCTCTCTCTCTCTCTCTCTCTCTCTCTCTCTCTCTCTCTCTCTCTCTCTCTCTCTCTCTCTCTCTCTCTCTCTCTCTCTCTCTCTCTCTCTCTCTCTCTCTCAGTATTTTACTCCCTCCGTCCCTGGTTATATTTTCCCAACTACAACACACACACACACACACACACACACACACACACACACACACACACACACACACACACACACACACACACACACACACACACACACACACCTCACCCTATCCCCTCACTGGTCGTGGTTAAAACACTGCCGCCGGAATACACTCGTTACAAATACCTCACATAAATAGCTGTGTACCAGGTGTGGGGTGGCCTGCCTCCCCTCCCCCCCGGGCTGTGAGAGATAGTATTTTTTAATACAACAAATCATGGCCTATACCGTCTCTCTCTCTCTCTCTCTCTCTCTCTCTCTCTCTCTCTCTCTCTCTCTCTCTCTCTCTCTCTCTCTCTCTCTCTCTCTCTCTCTCTGTACAACGGGGAATGAAAAGAGAAATAAATACATGAGTTAATTAACTAATTAATTTCTAAATAGGTAAATTAATTAATCAATATATTATGATGGCTTTAAAAATGAAAGGATGTAGTGTGTGTGTGTGTGTGTGTGTGTGTGTGTGTGTGTGTGTGTGTGTGTGTGTGTGTGAACAAAAGGACTGGCATTATACGCAGGTAGTTAGCAATTTATCGACCCGCTCTCTCTCTCTCTCTCTCACACACACTCACACACACACACACACACACACACATGAAGAGAAAAACGTAAACAGTGTTTGATACGTCAAGATGCAAGTATATGTATATTACTATGCGTATTATGTCTATGTAAATATATATATATATATATATATATATATATATATATATATATATATATATATATATATATATATATATATATATATATATATATATATATTTTCATATTTTCATAAATGCCTAGCAGTACAATTTCTTATATGCATGTACTTATTCATACATAATCATAACTGAACTTGTATAGATATCCAAATACAAACAGGCACATTTATGATTAGACAACTATACAAGTATACATTCATAGGCACAGTACACGCAAACATGCATACATACTGCACATACATACATACATACATACATACATACATACATACATACATATATGCATTTGTTCATACATAAAAGCATGCATACATACATAAGTACATACATACATACATACATACATACATACATACATATGATACGTATATACAAAAAACAAGCATACAAACATTTATACATACATACATGCGCATACATATATACATACATGCAAAGTCATATAATCACATGACCTATAGATGAACAGACTGACGTTCCCAGACAAGCAGACAGACAGACCGATAGACAGACAAGCAAGCAGACAAACATACAACAGAGACAAGCAGAGAGACAGACAGATAAAGCAAGACAGCAAACTAGCAGTGGCATCTCCACACACACACACACACACACACACACACACACACACACACACACACACACACAAAGATCAACACAGCTGGATACATACATAGACAAAGCCGTTCACACTGACAAACACAGACAGACGACAGAAGCCTTGCACCACAAACACTCGCACCAATATCGTCGTCGCCTCGTCGTCACCGTGGAAGGCGCTGAGGACGACGCGCTCCTCCTCGTCCGTGTTCATTATAGCTGTTCACTTATCTTGTTCATTTGTGGCGTTCATTGTGCGGCGGCGGCGGCGGCAGCGGCTTCGCTTGGTGTGGGTTGAGCCTTTGTGTTAAAATGGCTGAGGGGATGCGGCTTTGTGGCTGGCGGGGCGGGGGAGGGGAAGGCAGGGAGGAGGAAGGGGGACGGATAATGGTTTTATTCATCCCCTCAAAGTGATTCGCTCCATTTCGCCACCAAATAATTCATGGATAAATGGAGGCGCTCTGTCTGCAAACAACAGATGGGGCCAAATCTAATCATCTCCGCCACTCCATCCGCAGCCCCGCCCACAAACACACTTGGAGGCGGGCAGCGGAGACAAAGCGCCTAACTGACTGGTCAGGTAGACGTGGGCGTGTCGAAGGTTTGCAGCCGTCGCTGTGATTGGTGGCTGCGGTCACTGGGTTGGCTCTCGCATGTCGTTCCGCCTCCTGATTCGTACATGGGGTGGCGCTCGGGAGGTAGGGTGGTAACGGGCCTTGTAAAAATGGTCTCGTCCTAACATTTGTCATCATTATTTATCAGGCAGCTCCTGGGGAGAGAGCACTCTGGGTCCCGGCCCGCCCACGACTCACAGATTTGTGTCACTCGGGACAGTTGGTTGCCTGAGGTTGTCCGGGGAGGTGTTGGCGTAGTGTGGTGTGTGCGGAGCCTAAACCATGCCCGTGTGTGAAGCGGACATGACGGAGGCTGAATGTTTATCTCCGGGGCTGGTGGAAGACGCTGCCCCTACTGCGCCTTGCAGCGAGGATGAGATTGATCCCGGCGAGGAGGAGGAGGACTCTCAGGCCCGCCAGGACGCCACAGGAAGTCCAAGTGACGCCGACGATAAATCCAAAAAGGACGGCGGGTTAGTGAAGCCTCCGTACTCGTACATCGCGCTCATCACGATGTCCATCCTGCAGGCGCCCAAGAAGCGCGTCACGCTGAGCGAGATCTGTGAGTTCATCATCAACAGGTTCCCTTATTACAAGGCCAAGTTCCCCGCCTGGCAAAACTCCATCCGTCACAACCTGTCGCTCAACGACTGCTTCGTGAAGGTGCCGCGCGAGCCCGGCAACCCCGGCAAGGGCAACTACTGGACCCTGGACCCCGGGGCCATCGACATGTTCGACAACGGATCCTTCCTCCGCCGCCGCAAGCGGTACAAGCGGCAGCATCCCGACTTTCTGAACGACCCTCACGTATTCTCCTTGCTGGCCACAGGTATGGTAGACCCCTATCACCTGCAACAGCAGCAGCAGCAGGCGGCGGCGCTGGTGGGGCCGCACCCGACCCTCGTGCACCGTCCCACACCTTACGCCCACCATCCCTATCTTCACGCCGCCAGCCTGCACCACCCACACGCACATCTCCACCACCCAGTCTTTGCTCCTCACTCGGAATTTTTAAGAAGTATACGAGGCGTGTTACCACCCACGTCCCTTGCCGGTGGCGGGCCCGCACCATCTTCCGCCACCGTCTTCACGCCTACGCCCGTCAAACCGATGATGGGGTCACCGCCCTCGCCGCCGCTCACCCGCCCATCTACCCGCCCTGCCTTTACCATCGACGCCATAATGGGGAAGGACAAGTCACCGCCGCCGCCGCCTACGTGCCGCCCAAATCCCCTGCCTGCCCTGCCCTTGCCTACGCTTAATCCGGAGCCCTTCACTCGCCTGCTGGGGCAACCCTTCGTGCCGCGGCCGCTCCCGGGGACGCTGCCACACACCTTCGCGTCGTCGTCCTTGTCCCGGTGAGGCCGTCCTTCGGCGTCATCTGGAAGATGGCGCTGTGGACCGGGCCTTCCGCCCCCCATCACATTCCGCCCTCTTTGTATATACTTTTGTACATTGTTGTGTATATCATTAAAGTTGTTTTTGATACAGCGCCTGTCACTCATCAACCCACACCCTGGAGCATGGAGGCAGCACGCCGGTAATGTGACAGTAACAGTAACAAGAATGATAGTGGATTAATAATAATAACAATAAAGATTAGAATTATAATACCAAAAATAATGATAATGATGATGGTGGTGAGAATAATAATAATAATAATAATAATAATAATGATAACAGTAACAATAACAATAATAACGATATCAGTGACAATAATGATAATATTAATAATAATAATGATAATAATAATAGTAATGATAATTATAATAATAGTTACAACAACTTCCATTACTGATACCACTATTGTTGCCCCGGATTTGATAATTTAGTAAATGACTATAGAAAGAAATAATTATCATAAGGAGATACAAATATACATAACTACAACAGCCATAGTAACAGTAACAAGCGCAGTCTACAAAGGTTGAATATGAGGCTGACAGAACCCTGCACTGCTCCGCCAGAGAGTACTCAGGGGCCAGGCGGGGAAGGGGCAGTGACCGGGGAACAGTGGAGGATCTGGAGACAGCATCGTCACTGCACACACACAGACAGACACACACACGTTAAGCCAAACGTATTCACAGATTCAGAAACTTGGTTTTTATTCAAAATCAAACCATTTGTTTAATTTAATGCATGATATTCTACCTTGGAGCATCGGTGGTAGCATGACCAGCCCTCAGCCGTTGTGATCTCGGTGACCTGAGTTAGAGTTTTGCCGGAAGCTGTCCATTTTTCAAGCTATCAGCACGTGACCGTAGAATACTCACATGGTTCTTATCAAACCTCTCAGACGCCGACTTCATCGAGGAGCTCTGCAACAGTTGTCAACAGTTGTCAATTTAAAAGTCCTGTCTGTGCCGCCATAGATGAGCATGACCACTGCAAACCTGTTACTCAAGAAAAAAATTTCTACGTGCTCCATAACGAGTGTGCGACGGCTTAACTAAGCCTCCACACACACAAGGCACCGAACATCTAAGTCTTTTAAAATCAGAAGAATTGCTTACCAGCACTGTAAGCCAAAAGCTTTAAATAAAAAAGAATGAAAGTAAGAAATTGCTCTAGAAGCGGAATAAGATGCCCGCAAAAGGCTTTCGCCGTGACTAAAGTCTCTGTAATAACACAGAAACGGGAGTCTGTCACCTTGCCGACCAGGCCAAGACATCACCAAGGCCCGAAGGGATTCTGAGCCTCGACTGTCCCGTCACTGTAGATGTACCTACAGTAGTGCTGACACTGATGGTGTTGTTTTATGGCGGTGCTTCTGTCTGTAATACCACCACTATAGCAACAACAACAACAACAACAACAACAACTACTACTACTACTACTACTACTACTAATAATAATAATAATAATAATAATAATAATACTTCTACTAATGCTAATACTACTTCTAATTCTATTACTACTACTACTACTACTAATAATAATAATATTAATAATAATAATAATAATAATAATAATAATAATAATAATAACGATAATATTATTATTATTGTTATTATTATTATTATTATTATTATTATTGATAACAATGATACCAAAAACATTACTACCTCCACCATATCTCTTACTACCATTGATGCGGGTACTGCTGCCGTCTTTACTACTACTACTAGCAGTACTACTACTACTACTACTACTACTAGTAGTACTACTACTACACTACTACTAGTACTACTACTGCTACTACTGCTACTACTACTACTACTACTACTACTACTACTACTACTACTACTACTACCATCGCCGTCGTCGCCACCGCCGCCAAAGCCGTCACAGCAAATAAAACCATTCTGCTGCTATTAATAACTTAGTACAAATACAGAAAAAAACATACCTAAGTGCACTCGTACACACAACGTTTATGATAATGCTCGAGATCTGATACCGTCAATCCTTCCTTTACTGCCAATAATGCATACTAATCTTAATATCTATCTACATACCACGCTCACATCCCGTAAAGAATAACGGAGACATGGGATCCGCATAACGTCTTTTCTCATACTAAGGAGACGGCTCCCAGTCACACCACTCCATCCCTTTCAGTGGCTCTTTTCAACTCCCAGGGAATATTGTGGCAGTATTCATCGTCTTCTCTACTACATAGGTAATAATCCTAATACTTCACAATATTAGCATCTAGTAATATCAAGGCTTAGCGATAACATAATATTTCTACCACCTCAAGTTGACGCGCTGGCAGGATCAACATAACGTAACACTGATAACAGCAAATAAGTGCTGAGATTCTTCATCCAGCATTATAAATCTTGAGGTTTGTTAAAGTTTAGCGTGATCTGTGGCTTCTTTCACCGTGCAGCGATATATTTCCACTTATCGTCTGTGTCTGGTCGAGCTGCAGTGACACACTTATGGTGGCTGCGCGTGTTCATTTTGAGCAGAGGAAAAATGAAAAGGTCTCTTTGTTCTGAAAATCACGGTTTCTAATTTAGGTTTTATTTTCTTGCATCTGGATCAAACACACACACACACACACACACACACACACACACACACACACACACACACACACACACACACACACACTGCTATAGCTCATGCACAATTTATGTCAATATTGATAGTAAAACGGTAATGATGATAATATATAGTAATGATAATACCGCCAGCACTACTACTACTACCATTAATAACATGAATATGAATATGAAGAGCAACGACAACAACAACAATAACAACAACAACAGTAAAAGCCATCAATAATAGATACTAAACAGCAGCATATTCCTTTGTCATCAAAACCACAATAATTAAATCCACATATATTACATCACGAGCAATACCAGGAGCAGGTAGCAATGTAGTAGTAGTAGTAGTAGTAGTAGTAGTAGTAGTAGTAGTAGTAGTAGTAGTAGGAGTAGAAGTAGTAGTAGTAATAGTAGTAGTAATAGTAGTAGTAGTAGTAGTAGTAGTAGTAGTAGGATTTCTTCGGGCCACTCCTCCATAGCAG
>NC_087174.1:15095827-15098327 GCF_035594125.1 Scylla paramamosain | reverse complement strand
AGTTGGGTCGGGCTTACCACCAGTTGGGGCGGTGACGTGAAGGGCCCAGAGGCATTGTGGTAGTCAGCGAAGGGCCCTCCATCCCACCCTCTTCTCTCTCTCTCTCTCTCTCTCTCTCTCTCTCTCTCTCTCTCTCTCTCTCTCTCTCTCTCACCCGTGTCGTGCATGGCTTGTGGATCTCTCTCTCTCTCTCTCTCTCTCTCTCTCTCTCTCTCTCTCTCTCTCTCTCTCTCTCTCTCTCTCTCTCTCTCTCTCTCTCTCTCTCTCTCTCTCTCTCTCTCTCTCTCTCTCTCTCTCTCTCTCTCTCTCTCTCTCTCTCTCTCTCGTCTTTCCTTACTCCCCGTGTCCATTTTGTGGCATAATTTGCTAAATTCCTCCCTCTCACACTTCCTTTCCTCTCCCTCTCTTCCGCTCCCTCCCTCCCTTCCTCCCTTCCTGATTTGCTCTCCCTTTTAGTAAGAGTTGATTTGCCAGCCTCCCTCCGTCTTTCCCTATCACCCTCCTCTTTCCTCCACCTCCCATCGTCTCTCCTTCCTTGCGTCTCCCCTCTTCTCCCTCTCCCTCTCCCTCTTCTTGCAGTGCTATTTAGAGACACGGCTAGATCACCAGCCACATGCAGACAGCAACAAAACTATTAGTGTTTCACTGTTGCTGTTTTTTTATACTCTCTCTCTCTCTCTCTCTCTCTCTCTCTCTCTCTCTCTCTCTCTCTCTCTCTCTCTCTCTCTCTCTCCTCCTCCTCCTCCTCCTCCTCCTCCTCCTCCTCCTCCTCCTCCTCCTACTACTACTACTACTACTACTACTACTACTGCTACTGCTGCTATTACTACCACTACTGCTGCTGCTGCTACTGCTACTACTACTACTACTACTACTACTACTACTACTACTACTAATAATAATAATAATAATAATAATAATAATAATAATAATGTCTGGTTGTTTAACCCCACCTCTCTCTCTCTCTCTCTCTCTCTCTCTCTCTCTCTCTCTCTCTCTCTCTCTCTCTCTCTCTCTCTCTCTCTCTCTCTCTCTCTCTCTCTCCCTGACACGAGAGAGAGAGAGAGAGAGAGAGAGAGAGAGAGAGAGAGAGAGAGGAGTGTATGGGTGAGGACTTTATTACTGTCTGTTGGCATCGCTCATCTGGGTGTTTCTGAAGCTTTCGTCCCGTGTGCGCGTCGCCGTGTCTGCCGGAGGGGTCAAAGGGCGCGGCTTTATGGCCCGTTTCAGGATACTCAGCTCCTCGCGTGCTCGCCAACACCCGCCATAACGCCTCCCTTCCTTCCTCCTCCTCCTCCTCCTCCTCCTCCTCCTCCTCCTCCTCCGTAAGTCGCTAAGGGAGTGGGGATGACGCCTTTCTTTCCTCCAAGAGTAAAGGTACGTTATGCTTCTTCTTCTTCTTCTTCTTCTTCTTCTTCTTCTTCTTCTTCTTCTTCTTCTTCTTCTTCTTGTCGTTGTTCTTCTTGAGTTCCCATTCCTTCTCATTTTCTTATACGTGTTGCTTTCTCTTCTTCCTCCTTCTCTTCCTTCTCCTTCTCCTCCTCCTTCTCCTCCTCCTTCTCCTCCTCCTCCTCTTCCTCCTCCTCCTGTACCTCATAACCCTCAGCTTTTCTTTTAACTTTTCCTCTCTTGTTTCTTTCCTTCCTTTACTGTTTCCGTATTCCCTCCATTTTTCCCCTGCAATGTTTGCGCGGCTCCCCCTCTGTTGATCCCTGCATCTTGTCTCCGGTTCCGTACCTTCTTCCTTATTTATACAGTTTTCTCTAATAGTTCCTGCATTTTACTCCTCTTTCACCATCCTTTTGTACCTTTTTACCCTCCTCTTCTTGTTTTCTTTTTGCTTTTCTCTTTCTGTTTATTCTTCTTCCATTTTTACGGTGCATTTTATTTCTTTCTACCTTTTTTCCTTCCTTCCTTTCTTTCCTCTTTCTTGTATTTACCTTCTCTTGTTTTTTTTTTTTTTTTGCACTCTTTTCTCTCTCTCTTTCTCTTTCCTTAAGCTTTCTTCTCTCCGTCCTTCGTTCGTCTTTTCACCTTCCTTTTCTTCTTTATCGCTCTTCGTCTTCTCTTCTTCCTTCTGTATCTCGTTTCCATCCTCACTTTCCTCCCATACCTCTTACTGTTTTTTTCTCGTATCTCATCCTTCCGTCTTTCGTCTACTTTCTTATCACTCTTCTCTTCTTCATCGCCCTTAGTTATCTTTTCTCCCTTCCATTTTTCATCTCCATTCTCACCTTCCTTCCTTCCTTCCTTCTCACTCTCCTCCTTCCGCTCCTCGCTCCCTCTCGCTCTCCCCCTGGCCACCCCGTCAGCAGCGGCAGCAGGAGGGTGTGATCGGCGCCACCCATCCCTGATGCTTCCTCTCGCGGCAAAAATGATACAGTGCTTGACAATAGTAGGTAGTTCGTCCAACAGAACGGAAGAAGAGAGGGGGGAATAGAGGAGAGGTAAGGGAGTGAGTGGAGGGAGATGGAGGGATGGAGGGGAGGGGAACTTTAAG
>NC_087174.1:15078327-15090827 GCF_035594125.1 Scylla paramamosain | reverse complement strand
GTAGGTCAATCTGTAACTCCTGAAGATATCATGCATTTGTGAAGGATTTAGTGGCGGTGAAGTGATGCAAGGACACGATTACAAGAGACCAGCCAAACAGCAACATATGTATCTTTTGGTCCCTGCAAGACTGTTTGGTAACTACTTCCGACTAGCTACAGGGTAAAGAGACAGGATAATAGTGCAGAAGGCTCCTCACCACCCACCATTAACCTGTACCTAGCGCTGGAGGGAGAAAGAGGAGGAGGAGGAGGAGGAGGAGGAGGAGGAGGAGGCGGAAGAGGCTGAACGCAGAAAAGAACAGATGTGAAAGAGAAGACAAAGTAGATGAGAGAGAGAGAGAGAGAGAGAGAGAGAGAGAGAGAGAGAGAGAGAGAGGTGAGAGGGGTGAGAGGGGTAAGAGGGAAGATGACCTGGTCGGGTGTGTTTACAAAGGTTCTCATAATTACACATGTCCAAAGTGCTGACACCTCCTGACCCTTGCCCTCACGCTCTCTCTCTCTCTCTCTCTCTCTCTCTCTCTCTCTCTCTCTCTCTCTCTCTCTCTCTCTCTCTCTTCTTCTTGGGTTGACTTCTTCTTCTTCTTCTTCTTCTTCTTCTTCTTCTTCTTCTTCTTCTTCTTCTTCTTCATTTTTTTCGCTCTAATCATAACTAATTTTCTTTTTTCTCTTCCTTTACTTTCTCTGTTCCTTACCTCCATTCTCTTCTTCCCTTTCTTCCTACTCAACTATTAAAGATTTTGCTCTTTCTTCCCTTATCCTCAGCAATCTTCCTTTAGACGCTTTATCCTCCTCCTCCACCTCCTCCTCCTCCTCTCCCCTCGTATCCCCTCAGGTGCCGCCTCATCGCCCACATTATCACCTAACAGTGAGGGTTCTGCTTCCTCTCCACTCACACCCGACGCAGGAACGAGAAGAGGAGAGAGGGAGGGAGAGGGTGCGAAGAAGGGAGAGGGAACGAGGGAGGGAGGAAAGGATGGAGATGTAAGAAGGGAAAGAGAGTAGAAGAAGGAAGGATAAGAGAGTGAAAAAGAATGAGATCAACAGAGAAAGGAGACAAGGAGAGACAGACAGAGTAGTTGTAATAGTAGTAGTAGTAGTAGTAGAAGTAATAGTAGTAGTAGAAGTAGTAGTAGTAGTAGTAGTAGTAGTAGTAGTAGTAGTAGTAGTAGTAGTAGTAGTAGTAGTAGTAGTAGTAGTACACCATAAATACAAATAGGATGTGTTTTATCCGTTTATCATATTTTGTACACTTATTTCCTCATGGGAATCAATAATACTCGGAAGAAGAATGTAAAGATAAAAGATAATCCAGTGATCGACATTTACAGCACCAGAAAATAAACACATCAGAAAAAAACAATGTCCACCAAAGAATTGCAGGACAACACCGAGCCAATAATAAAAACCTAAGATTAAATTATGCCTCGAGTGCACATTTTTCTGCTTTTTCCTCTTCTCTGTTGTTGTTGGTGGTGGCGGTGGTGGTGGTGGTGGTGGCGGTGGTGGTGGTGGCGGTGGTGGTGTGTTTACTTTTTGCTGTGCGGGGCAGAGATCGGCGTGACCCGAATGGTGCCGTGTATCAGCTGACGAGCCACAACACTGGTGACGCACGGCGAGGAGGTGTGTTGTTTGTGTAACCCGCGTGGGGAGGAGGAGGAGGGGGAGGAGGAGGAGGAGGAGGAGGAAATTTTGGAGAAAAAGAAAGAAAGAAACAACCTTACAACAAGGAGGGAAAGAATTAAAAAAAAAAGAAAAAAAGAGGAATATAAGATACTGCATATTCAAGGAAAAGGATAATGATAATAGTGATCATGATAGTAATAATGATGATGATGATAATAAGAGAGAGAGAGTGTGTGTGCGTGTGTGTGTGTGTCAGATACAAAAAAGGCGGCGTGAGGGTGGTTGCTGTGACCCTCTTCACCCGTGCACTCTCGGCTACTGAGTTTTCTTCACCCTGACCCTGAGCCTGACCTAACGCAGAGAGTGAGACAGAGCAACTGGGCAGGAGGGGGAGGGAGGGCACGGGAGCGTATGACCAGGTGAATCAGGGACAGGGAAGGCGTCAGAGGGGTTAATGATTGGAAAGAAAGAATGCTGTATTGTACGCTAAATATATAAGGAGGGTTAACGATGCAGGATTTATAAGGTGACAGCGCTCTTTATTTGTACCGTGTCGAATTCACTAGAAGTCGCGTAATTTTTTCGTTAAGTCTTTCTGAAATTTGTATCCCTTTTAAAGATCAAGTGGAGAGAGAGAGAGAGAGAGAGAGAGAGAGAGAGAGAGAGAGAGAGAGAGAGAGAGAGAGAGACGTGAGGTCAGTCAGGCATCAGTTGAGGTTGGTCGAGTTGGATCAGTGCCTCCGAAAATTAGCGTGTGTGTGTGTGTGTGTGTGTGTGTGTGTGTGAGCCGGGATGTGTGTATGCTCCCACATGTGTTTGTTTGTTTGTCACTGTTTACGTGGGTATCAGCCTCTCACAGGGACACGGGGAGTACCGACACAAACAATAACAAACACGATCACTTTGTTTACATTCGCAGCCCTTGAGGTACCGACTCGGGCCGTGGATGACCCGTCTCCACATCAGGACTGTTTTTGTGCGTGTGTGTTTGTGTGTGTGTGTGTTTTTTTTTTTCTGCTGTTTTCACTATGTTTCTCATTTTCCGTATTTTCCTTGAGTTTTATGAGTTAGTCGTATTAAGTTTCTCTCTCTATCCAAGCTATTTCTTTACTATTGTTTTTGTGTTGCTTTCTTTCTTGTTTCTATTGTTTTGTTTCCCAGTGAGTTCAGCGTTTTGTTTGTAACTTAATGCGGTTATTTGCTTTCCCGGATGATTAGCACTAAGAGAGAGAGAGAGAGAGAGAGAGAGAGAGAGAGAGAGTCAACATTGATATACCACGTAAAGCTGCATAATTCGTTACAGTTTCAGCGTAGTATAGTAGTAGCAGTAGTAGTAGTAGTAGTAGTAGTAGTAGTAGTAGTAGTAGTAGTAGTAGTAGTAGTAGTAGTAGTAGTAGTAGGAATAGTAGTAGTAATGTTTGTTGTTGTTGTTGTTGTTGTTGTTGTTGTTGTTGTTGTTGTTGTTGTTGTTGTTGTTGTTGTTGTTGTTGTCGTTGCTGCTGCTGCTGCTGCTGCTGTTTATGGCGGTGTCGGTGGTCGTGTTATTTCTGTGTGGCGAGCCTCGGCAGTGTCACTTGATCACTGACGTCACGGTATAATGTGTCCCAACTCAGGTGTCGCCTTGTGTGTCCCTCCCTTCCCTCCCTCTCTCCTTCCCTCCCTGCTCTCCCTCCTCTCCGTCATCCATCATTCTTTCCACTCCACTTCTCCCTTCCCTGTCCTTTACACTGTATTCCTCCATCAATATTCCTCACTTATATGTATCTCCTTCTTTTCTTCCTTCTTTCTTTCCCATAATATTGCGTTTTTCATCTCTCTCTCTCTCTCTCTCTCTCTCTCTCTCTCTCTCTCTCTCTCTCTCTCTCTCTCTCTCTCTCTCTCTCTCTCTCTCTCTCTCTCTCTGTTCTTCTCTCCGTCTTTCCCTCCATGTCTTCTTCCCTTTTCCCTCCCTCTCCTGGCTCCCTCTCATCGCTCCCTCCACTCCCTCTCTCCAGTGACTCCCTCAAGACAGGAAGCGTCTCTCTAATCCACTTTGCTCACAATACCGCCACTTCACTCACCATTCCCTGTGTATTAGTCCCTTTGTGGCGAAGAGCAGGAGGAGGAGGAGGAGGAGGAGGAGGAGGAGGAGGAGGAGGAGGAGGAGGAGGAGGAGAGACACTCAGGGACGAAATGATCAGACAGATGTGTTCCGATAGGTTCTAGTACTGTCCCCCTCCTCTTCCTACTCTTCCTCTTCTTCCTCCTCCTCCTTCATCTTCCGTTCTGTATCTGTTTTACTTTATTTATCTTTGCAGGAGAAGGGCTTCGTCTTCCGTCTTTGTGTGTGTGTGTGTGTGTGTGTGTGTGTGTGTGTGTGTGTGTGTGTGTCCATGCGTTTATCACGTTGTCTGTCCATACTTTTTTTCTTTATTTTTCGTAACCCTATTTTTTCTCTTTACTTTTATATTTATTTCTCGCATTCTTCCCCACATTTCTTATATTTTTCAACATTTTCAACTTTCTCCCTTCTCCTTCCCCCTCCCGCCACTCCCTCACTCCACCGCTCCGTCCTGTCACTTTTAAATCCCCCTGATAAACCACACTAAAATTTATATTACAGCTAACCAAACTAAATCACACACTAGCTTCTTATCACACTCAAAGCTACCGACCTTCGCGTATCTCTTCTCACTCCCTCCCTCTCTCCCTTTCTCCCTCTCACTCCTCCCTCTCCCTCCCTCTCTCAGCTTAACTTGACCTACACTCCTTTCTTCACCTCTCTCCTTCCGTTTAACCTTCTCATTCTTTTAATTTTTTTCTCCTCTGCTGTTTCTTGACTGATCTTCCATTGTTATTGTTTTTATTGTATTATTATTTATTGTATTATCATTTTTTTTTAATGCTTAGTAATAACTAGTGAAGGAGTTCTTTTTAGTGATTGTGGCAAAATATTCAGATGATAAGGGAAAGGAAAATGTGTGTGTGTGTGTGTGTGTGTGTGTGTGTGTGTGTTCCTTACTGATAGTGGTGTTATCTTAACCCTGAAATGTAATGTTATGGGGTTGGTGGAGAGTGTTGGCGGCACATCACACACACACACACACACACACACACACACACACACACACACAGTACGGTGCCATTGGACGTGTGTGTGTGTGTGTGTGTGTGTGTGTGTGTGTGTGTGTGTGTGTGTGTGTGTGTGTGTGTGTGTGTGTGTGTGTGTGTGTGTGTGTTATCGGCAGTGTGTTGTTCCTCCATCAGCAAATGTTATCTTCTTACTTGTCAAGGCGGCACAGGAGGGAGTGTGTCTACCAGGGAGAGGAGGATGGGTGGGAGAGAAAGGGGAGAGGGAAGGTATATGGCACTCTTCTTACCGTCTCTCTCTCTCTCTCTCTCTCTCTCTCTCTCTCTCTCTCTCTCTCTCTCTCTCTCTTCTTTCTTTCCTCATTTCATTATTTCCACCTCTTTTTCCTCCTCTGTCTTCCGTTTTCCCTCTTCTCATTTGTTAATCTCTATTTTCCTCTCTCCTCTTGTTTCATTTTTTTCCTTTCTTTACGTACGTTTCTTCTCTTTTCGTTATTTCTTATCTTCATTTCCTCTTTCCTTTCCTCATCCTTTTTCGCCATTTGGTATCATCCTCTCGTTTTTTCCTTTCTGCTTCTTTTTTCTTATTTTATCATTTTGTGTTATTTTCCTCCTCTTCTCTCATAATTACTTTCTTTTCTTATATATCTTTCTTTACATTCTGCTTACTTATACTTCTGATTGTCTTGTGTTTTGATCTCTCTCTCTCTCTCTCTCTCTCTCTCTCTCTCTCTCTCTCTCTCTCTCTCTCTCTCTCTCTCTCTCTCTATTAAAATCCACATGCATTGATTAATCTTGCTGCCGACGTCTTTGCACGCTTATTTAAAGAGAGAGAGAGAGAGAGAGAGAGAGAGAGAGAGAGAGAGAGAGAGAGAGAGAGAGAGAGAGAGAGAGAGAGAGAGAGAGAGAGAGAGAAGCGGACGAAAAAGTCAGACACGCAAATAAATAAAATAAACATGAACACACACACACACACACACACACACACACACACACACACACACACACACACACACACACACACACACACAAGGTAAACATCATAAAACCCAAAATAAAATATATGAAGAGAACAACGAATAAAAAACAAATACCATAAAGCAAAATGCAATATAAAATAAATAAAACAATTACAGAACAACACTCCATCTGCAGCGATAATAAACCAGAATGATAATAACAAAAGCATTTTTTTCCCCGCCCTCCGTTCAGTTACTCCCAGATAACCTTCGGACTCCAAGGTTGTTCCCGCCGCCAGCAACCAGCGGAGCGTGGCTTAGCACCTCCCTGGGCCAGCTTAGCACCACAGGGCGTGTTATGAGGCCAGACACTGATAGGAGGGTGGTGCTAAAGCTCAGGTGAGGGGCGGGGAGAGGGGCGCTGGGAAGACACAGGGAAGGAGTGGAGAGGTAGGGACGGGTGAGGAAGGAGAGGTGGGTTATGATTGCTGCTTATAAATTTGTCACGTTTAATAAGGAGGTGCAATAACAGGACTAACCATTATGTTGCGTTTTGTTTTCACTATGCTTCGTGATGGTGGAATGGTGTAGTCATTGTTGTAGTGTGTTGTAAGTGTTGGGAATAGTGAATGGCTTTGTTAATGATGATACAGATTGTTATTGTGGATTTACGTGTTTCTGTTACAAACTCACACGCATGTATACAAACAATGCCAGAGACATGCAAGAGTGATTATTAATACAATGCAAATAAACAGATAAAAAGTTTCTCACGCAGACGAACTCTTACCTACTTCGTCTTCCAGCTCAGTAAGCCTCTCTCTCTCTCTCTCTCTCTCTCTCTCTCTCTCTCTCTCTCTCTCTCTCTCTCTGTTCAGATCACATGAGGCGTGCAGTAATCGAACCTGATTCTCAAGTACAGAAACCCACGTACATACACACACACACACACACATGTATACACACACACACACACACACACACACACACACACACACACACACACACACACACACACACACACACACACACACAACAAACACACTTCACTACCCATCACTCACAACATAACCTAACCTTCCCACGTATATTTTCTCCTCCCCTTCCTCTTGCCCTCCCCTTCTCCTTTCCCCTAACCCATCCTTAACTCCTATATCAATTTCCTCCCTCCCTTCCCTCCCTGTGTTCCCTCCATATTGATCCCTGCCCGGTAATCGGTGAACAATGTGTGACAGGAATATAAAATCGTAGGTGGGGAAATACCGAAGTTTGATAACACGTGAGGGCTCTTGTTACCTCTCTCTCTCTCTCTCTCTCTCTCTCTCTCTCTCTCTCTCTCTCTCTCTCTCTCTCTCTCTCTCTCTCTCTCTCTGGTTTATTTTATTCTCTTGTGGATGTTTCTTTACGGTTATTCTGTTGTTGTTGTTGTTGTTGTTGTTGTTGTTGTTGTTGTTGTTGTTGCTGCTGCTGCTGTTGCTGCTGCTGCTGCTGCTGCTATTATTATTATTATTATTTATTATTATTATCATTATTATTATTATTATTATTATTATTATTATTATTATTATTATTATTATCATTATCATTAGCAGTAGAAGTGGTATTATTACTGTTTTTGCTGTTGTTGTTGAAGTTGTTGTTGATGTTCTCGGTGGTGGCGGTGGTGGTAATGATGGTGGTGGTGGTGGTGGTGGCGGTGAAGGTGGTGGTGGTGCCGCTACTGCTGCTGCTGCATTTTTTCCTGTCACTGCAGTCATAATCCTTCTCTTTCCCACCAATCTCTATTCCTCTCCAGCACACACACACCCACCCACACACACACACACACACACACACACACACACACACACACACACACACACACACACACACACACACACACACACACACACACCTTAAGCCAATCAGCGACGCACTCCGCTGCCGCCGCTGCTGCCGCTCGACGCCCAATATTGAAGAATTCTTGTCGTCGCCGCGTCACGGGACATATTAAACTGAATTAAATCCATCTTGCCATTTAGGCGAAGCGTTTGATTCTTCCGTCCAATCATGATGCTCTCGACTGGCTCCTCAATCAAGTGTTCTCTCTCTCTCTCTCTCTCTCTCTCTCTCTCTCTCTCTCTCTCTCTCTCTCTCTCTCTCTCTCTCTCTCTCTCTCTCTCTCTCCCGTCGGATGAGCGGGTGTTCCGGGCAGGAGTGATTCAATCTCAGGCGGACTCGCTGATACCATCACCAGCAGCGTTAGATCTTTTCCGTCCAGCTGTGTCGCTACCTCTCTCTCTCTCTCTCTCTCTCTCTCTCTCTCTCTCTCTCTCTCTCTCTCTCTCTCTCTCTCTCTCTCTCTCTGCATTCTTACCTTTCTACAGCTTTCCTCCTCCTTCTCCTTCTCCTCCTCCTCCTCCTCCTCCTCCTCCTCCTCCTCCTCCTCCTCCTCCTCCTCCTCCTCCTCCTCTTCCTCCTCCTCCTCCTCCTTGTTTATCTTTTACCGGACAACGATTAAGGAGGGAAAGAAAATGCATGACAAAAACCGCCCAATTGGAAAGTCAGAAGCCGCCGTTACCATGACAACGGAGACACCAATCAGCTGATCGCTTCCTTAAGTCCCGGATGTTCCCGCGCTGATTACCTGATAGTTTTCACAGGCACGTAATTAAGTCCACTTCCGCTCCCTGGCACCTTAATCCCACAGGTAAATCCCTTTTTTCCTTATTTTCTCTCTCTCTCTTCTCTTGTTATCTGTCTCCTCGCTTATCCTCCTTCCGTGTGTGTGTGTGTGTGTGTGTGTGTGTGTGTGTGTGTGTGTGTGTGTGTGTGTGTGTGTGTGTGTGTGTGTGTGTGTGTCTGTTCCCTCCTCCGTTGCCGCGTGCGTTAAGTAAGAAGGAAACAGCCTGGATTATCTGTCACTGAGATGAGTTTATATGCCAAGTGTTGGTGTGACGGTCGTGTGAGAGGTGTTCGGTTACGTGTGTGTGTGTGTGTGTGTGTGTGTGTGTGTGTGTGTGTGTGTGTGTGTGTGTGTGTGTGTGTGTGTGTTTCACGTTGTTATTGTTTTCATTTTTCCTGTTCAAAAATAGGTATACTTGTATCTTGTGTGATACAAATTTTGTTTATTTAGTCAATTTATTTATTTATTTATTTATTTATTTACCCACTTCTTTAATATTTAAATAATTATTAAGAGATAATGGTTGCGATGCGTGGCTCCAGATGTGCCTTTTGTTTTTGTTTTTTATCTAACCGTCATGTTGACTGTAAGAACTACAGAATGGAAATTTACATAAAATATATTCTCTCGTTTCAGAAAAAAATGCCTCCACTATTATCTTATGTTCATTTATTTTCACAATTTCCTTTGTTGATTAACTGAATAGTTGTTCTGCTTGTTTATTATATTTTTTTGTTAATCAGTTAATTCATTTATTTGTTAATTTATTATTATTTTCCAGTTTATTGTTATTCACTCAGCAATTTCTTTCTTTGTTATTTCTTGTTTTTTTTTTTTTTGCTTGTTTCTCTTATCTTATTCTATTTATTTTATTCATTAATTAACATTTTATTTCTTTCAGGAAGGCAAATGCACCGCAATGATCGTGAAAGCTGGTGGGCTGAGGTTCAATGTTGCTGAAATTATTAGTGATTGTTTCTTTGTTTTCTTCCAACACCACCACCACCACCACCACCACCATTACCATTCG
This sequence comes from Scylla paramamosain, assembly GCF_035594125.1. Taxonomy (NCBI): domain Eukaryota; kingdom Metazoa; phylum Arthropoda; class Malacostraca; order Decapoda; family Portunidae; genus Scylla; species Scylla paramamosain. The sequence continues at coordinate 15,081,479 of NC_087174.1, read as the reverse complement.
CCACCACACTTACCATCAGTGTTGCTCCTCACCATCATCACCATACTTGCCGTGCCTCAGGGCATGTCGGCATCATCTCATTTATCATTTTCCATTACTATTGTCACCATCGTTATCTCTCTGACTATCATCCTCCATCACTCTCAGTCTAATCCCTCTTATCCTCGTCATCCTCATCGACATCAGGAGTCAGACTCATCTCCTATTATCGTACGTCACTCTCAGCACGAGTAGCACCAATATTACCCTTATCATAATCCATAAAATGTTATCATCACCACCACCACTCCGTCATGGTTAACATCAGCTCCACGAGTACACTCATCACGCTCATCACTTCTATAACCTTTCATTATTCCATCACTGCCAGCCTCACTTAGCACCCTTATCACCTTCATCAGCAACATCGCTAGCATCAATAGCACCCTCATCATCTCAACAACCCTTCATCATCACCATTATCGCATCACAGCCAGCATCACCAGTACCCTCATCATCTCCATAACCCTTCATCATCGTCATCACCATCACCAAAATCAGTCCCTTCGGCTCACCGCTCCCCCTCCCCCTTCCTCCCCAAAGTCCCAACCCGCTTTGGATCAATCGATTTGCTTTGGTCCGATTTAACCCGAAGCCGAGTCCCGCCGCCGCCCAGGTGTTATAAACATGTTGGTCTAATATGGTGTTTTGTGGAGCTAACTGGAGGCTCGGCGGGGGACGGAGGGGAGGAGGAGGTGTAGGAAGACTAGGAAGGGGAGTTCAAGGAGGAGGAGGGGAGAGAAACTGAGCCGCTCATTCTCCCTCTGTCCCTCCCTCGTATATACCCTTATCACATGGCATCCATCAGCCCACCTTACCTGTCCCGTGCACTACCTGCCTGGCCCGCCGCCTTCCCGCCCCTCGCACTCCAGCCCTTGCGCCAGGGAGCGCTAGGGGCGGTGGCGGGACGTACTGGAGGCTGTTGGTGCGGCGGGCGGGTCTGGCGGCAGCGGGGCAGCGGGGCGTGAGTGCAGGTGATGAGCACTGTACGGCCACCGCCCCTTGGAGCCCCATCCCGGCGTGCGCCACCAGAACACCGATTGGTCAGTAAGTTTCGGACGAGGTTACAGGGCAAGGCGGGACAGTGAACGATGTGTGGGCGCCTCGAGCGATGTGCGGAGGGCGCGGCGGGTGCTCCTTCCCTCTCACTACACTTAAAAAGAGTATTAATGACGCTTATTGGAAAATTAGTCACCAGGAGAAGGGGCGGAGCGGGATAATTCTTCCATAACCTAAGGCTTTGATGCCTCCAGCCCCTCTCTCCTCCCCTCCCTCCGCCCCGCCCTTCTTCCAGCTCTCCCTTCTCCCCCGTCTTCTGTCTCCTCCCCTCTCCTTTCCCCCTCCCTCGACACAACTGCCATCAGCCGCAAGTACATTTTAGATGCTGTACTGAATATACTCTCTCTCTCTCTCTCTCTCTCTCTCTCTCTCTCTCTCTCTCTCTCTCTCTCTCTCTCTCTCTCTCTCTCTCTCTCTCTCGTAACAAGCGTGAGTGAATTATGAAGTGTGCATCTCTGTGCGGTGTGTAATTGAGGGTGTGGCTGTGTAATCGCAGCTGGACGTGACTGTGAATGGTGTGACTGGACTATAATCAAGTGAGGCTGTGATGGAGTGTGAATAAATGTGGTTGTCTTGATAAGTGTGACCTGGTATTCATGTCATAAGGTGTGGCTAGATGTGGCACAGTGTGGCATCAGAACCTCATAGAATGTTATTTGGTGTGGCATCCTTTGGTATTGTTTGGTTTAACCCTTTTACTGCAATGGTTATCTTTTCTTTTAACATTTTAGACCACTATAAAAAAAGTATCATTTGCTTGGAGACACTTTGCTGTACTACAGAACTGTTTAAGAGAATGCAGTATGAAAAAAATGCCTCAAGAAAATCATAAGTGGCAATGGGGAAAAGATAATTTGCATGGAGACAAAGAGAAGAAAAGGGATTAGTTTTGTCTTTGCAACACTACAGAACTTTTTAGAAAATGTAGCTGAGAAAATGTCTTTAAAAAGTTATAAGTGGTTATGGGATAAAAATTTGTGCAGCAATGAATGGGTTAATGTGGTTGAATGTATGGTTGTTATAGTCGATGGTGCCTCTGAGGATGTGGTGGGCTCTGGCTCCGGGTGGTTCGCTGTGGCTCAGTGTGGCGGCCAGCTGGAGTCTACCCGGGTTACCTCGCCTCAGTGACTCCCAAAGACAGTGTTCGGGTACGTCCGGTGAGGGCCATGATACCACTGCCCGTGCCTGCTCTCTCTCTCTCTCTCTCTCTCTCTCTCTCTCTCTCTCTCTCTCTCTCTCTCTCTCTCTCTCTCTCTCTCTCTCACACACACACACACACACACACCCTCAGTGTGGTTACAGACTTGAGAAAGTATCTCGCATCAGCATAATTATAACAATGATGATGATGGTGGTAGTAATAATGAGAGAGAGAGAGAGAGAGAGAGAGAGAGAGAGAGAGAGAGAGAGAGAGAGAGAGAGAGAGACTGACAGATGAAACCAGGGGTGTTCCATGAGAGAGAACGTGCTATATGTAGAAGTAGTAGTAGTAGAAGTAGTGATGATGGTGGTGCTTATGGAAGTGGTAGTGGTGGTGGTGGTGTTGGTGGTGAGGGCCACGGGGGTGGATGGGTGGATATCAATTAATGGTACCTAATCCCGGCTGAACTGGGCTTAACTAATTCATTTACGCTACCTGCCTCTTTTCTGGCGGACCTCGCTCCCTTCCCGCCGCCATTGTATCACCCGTGGACTGACGTATCGCCCCAAGAGGCCAGAAAATTATCAGCGTATTGTGGGGAAAAGCACTCGCCCGTGATCTCTCTCTCTCTCTCTCTCTCTCTCTCTCTCTCTCTCTCTCTCTCTCTCTCTCTCTCTCTCTCTCTCTCTCTCTCTCTCTGTAAAAAAGTAAGAAAGAAAGAAAGATAGAAAACTACTTATACAACTGATAATCTTGTGATGAAAAATTGTTGCAATGATGATGATGGTGATGACGATGGTACGAAGAAGAAGAAAGAGAAAAAAGAAAAGAAAAAGAAAAAAAGAAAAAGAAAAAGAAGAAAGGAAGAAACAAAAAAAGCAGCTTCATAAACTGATAAATGAAAACAAATCAT
>NC_087174.1:15023327-15065827 GCF_035594125.1 Scylla paramamosain | reverse complement strand
GTGTGTGTGTGTGTGTGTGTGTGTGTGTGTGTTTAAAGTGCTTTTCGTCATTTTTTTACAGCACTTTTTTTTTTTTTTTGCTTAAGATACCTTTTGTAATGTTTTCCAGGTTTTTCAGTATCTGGTATTACTGTTTTACTACTCTGACGTCTGTTGTGTATATATATTTCACTTAAGTCATTTTCTCCGCGGCGCGTTATAATTTACTTTAGTATGTACTTTGTACTTTTTATAATCTGTAGCAAATAAACTGTCTTTATCTGTGTGTGTCTGTGTGTGTGTGTGTATGTGTTCTGCTTCGCCCGGAATCCTTGGCCTCTGTATCTAATGTGTTCGTGGTCCGCTGTTTGTGTGTGTGTGTGTGTGTGTGTGTGTGTGTGTGTGTGTGTGTGTGTGTGTGTGTGTGTGTGTTCTGTCGTGTACTGTGTTGACGCTGGCTCAAGGTATCAAAAGGGACCCGACACTAACAGAAGGTAATGTGACACGACCCTCCTCTACTCGCTGCCTTCCCCTTCCCATTCCTCCATCACCACCAACCTTCCTTCTCACCATTCTTTACTTCCTCCTCCTCCTCCTCCTCCTCCTCCTCCTCGTTCTTCTTCTTTTCTTTTTTTCTCATTCTTTTCTTCTGCGCTTTTTTATCTATTGTTTATTTTGCTTGTTCTTCATTTTTTTTTTTTTTTGCTGTGTTTTTGATGTCTATATTTTGAGTTTCGTCTGCGTCATGTGATAGATAGACAGATAGATAGATAGAGAGAGAGAGAGAGAGAGAGAGAGAGAGAGAGAGAGAGAGAGAGAGAGAGAGAGAGAGAGAGAGAGAGAGAGAGAGAGAGAGAGAGAGATCAAAGATGTATGACATATTATGAACGATGTGAATGAAAACTTTTGGGAAGATAAGGAGCAAATTTAGCGTGAAAAGGGAAATAACCAAAACAGAACAGAACAAAACAAAACAAACACGGCAGTGAATAGTATTGAACGATGGATGATAGAAAATTAAGTGATGAATGGAATGAATGAAAATAAGACATAATGCAAAGAAGGAAGAAAGAAAAAAATGAAAGAAAAGAAGAAGGAAAGTCGTAAAAAAAAAAAACATGTAGAAATGAATTTTTATGTAAAATCAACGTGGAATTGGGAGAAGAAAGGAGAGAAGGAAATGTAGAAAAAAAAAATTGTAGGAGGAGGAAGAGAAGGAGGAGGAGGAGGAGGAGGAGGAGGAGGAGGAGGAGCAAATATCAAAGATCCCCTCCCTTCCCTCGAGCGCCATGCCTCTGCTAATAAATGTGTCGTTATGAGGAAGAAAAATATTGTTCTGGTGATAATAAAGACGACGGCTGTCACCCCTCCTCACCCCAACTACCGCCTTCACGCCTCTCCCACCTCCTCCCTCCCTTCCCTTCCTCCGCAGCTCATCCCCACCATCACTACTCTTTGAGTTCCGTCATTCACACACATCATCACTTTTCTCTCTCAACCCACCACTACTTTCACTTACTCCTCTCATCTCCTCTCACTTACACAATTTCCCTGTTTTCTCAGCTTTCATGGAATCTTCTCTTCATCATTCACTTTACTTTTCCTCTCATTTCCGTCTCACTCCATCCTATCATCTCTCTCCCACTCTTCACCTTTTACATGTGTACCCTTCCACTCCCTCCTCCAACTCCTTTCATCCTTACTCCCCCTCACTATCAGCTTATCTTTCTTTCATTTGTATTTGCCTTCTTCGCTTCCCTAGCTTCCCTAGTTCCTCATCTCCTTCGCTTCACTACTCTTCCTTCCCTTCCCAGTCCGGCGGTCACTCTCTTCAATATTCATGTATGTGTGTTATTTTCATGCATATATTTTCGTGACTTTTTGATTAGTGACGTCTTTGCCTCGTCGCGTACCCTTTCCGCTTGAGTCTCATTGCAATACAAATTTCCATCTCAGTAGTTCTTTCTGTAACGAGCGCACCACGCAGCAGGAAATGAGTGGTTAATATTTTGACTTATTTATTTATTTATTTATTATCTATTTTTATTTTATTTTTTTCATACTTTATATTAACAGTGAGGAATAATGGGACGAGGAGTGCCTGCCTTGCTCTCGACATTCATTCTAACACTCACTGCACATTTTACGCTATCCTCACTTGCGATTGCATTCCACAGACCACAAAATTAATAAAGGAGAAGAATCCCGTTGACTCAATATAAGCTTCGAACCGCGCGGCTCAATGCTCCGACTCCGGCCCTCTGGCGGCGGCTTCAGTATTTCCGCAGATGGTTAGTGGAGTGCCGTGTGGCTGCCTGCCTGTTGCTGACGCCTGAGAGCAACCTGCTTAATGGTGAGTCACTGACGCTCCTGCCTGGTGCCTTTGTTAGAAATATACAACAGAGAATGGGAGGGGCCACTGTTGTACTTGTGCCGCAATCAACTGTTCTCCTACCATGTGGTTTGTACAGGTGCCTATGTTAATGTGTGCCGGCTAGTTGTTGCCTCTTGTGGTGCTTCCATTAGTTTGTGGAAGCGGTCTGGCGCTGCGAAAATTGCTCGTGTCGTGCTTAGTTTTTGGTTTTAATAATAATTACCCCTCTGGCGTGATGTCATGAAGTGGGAGAGTAAGGTCGGGGAAGAAGGAACCTGTGTGGGTGAGTGGAGTGGCCTTCGTCAAAGATTGTTAAAGACTCGCTGGTCACCGCACAGCCATTACGCAGCGCTCCCTGCAAGGTGCGAAGACATCTTGTGACGTCGCATGACTTAGTGAATGGCATAAGAGAGAGACGACAAAGCTATCTAGCATTTAACGGTGGCGGTGGTGGCGGCCTTGCCACCACCTCTGGGCCAGCAAGGATGACGCTCAGTCTGGTTTGCCGCATCCAGGAGCACCGCCAGGCTGCCGCCGCCGCCGCGTGGACGAGAAGACGGCCGTGTGCTGGCAGGCAGTGTGTGTGTGTGTGTGTGTGTGACAGACGGACTGACAAATTTTATTGTGATAGAGTCGACAAACGAAAAGCACAGTTTTAATTTTTTGTTTTGTTTTTGTTTTATTCTTCTTTCCTGTTTAAGTCCTATCCTCTATTTTCCTCCTCCAATCTTCCTCAGTCTATACATTTTCTCTTCCCCGATCTTCCTCATCCACATGTTCGGTTTTTTCCCCTTGCACCCCTCTTCTTTGTTTCCAGGGCTCCTCTCAGTCACCTCTCTCACTTATCCCCTCTCACTCATCTTCCCCCATCCACACTCCTCTCTCTACCCTCGTTAGTATTTGGTCCTCTTAATAAACCCTTCGGGCCGAGGAATCTGGCGCTACCTCCCTCTCTTCTTGTCCCTCAAACACGGACTTCACCTTCCTCTTCATCGCCCGCTCCTCGGCGACCATTGGCGGCACCACCGAAAGTATTATGTGTTCGCTCTCTTTGTCTCTGCGTTCATGCCTCTTTTGGTGTTTTATGTTGCTGTGTCTTTATTCGTCCCTCCTTTTTTCCTCCTGCTCTTCCTCCTCCTCATTTTTCTCTTGTTCTCTTACCTCATCCCCACCCACACTCCTAATTCTGTTCTTTTTAATCATGCTATCCTCCACCTCATCTCCTTCCTTTTCCTTTGTCTTTATCTTCACTTCCATTTTTTTTTACATCGTTTTTCCCGATTTCCTCCTCTTCTTCCTCTGCCTCTCCTTCCCTTTTTTTTTTTCCTTTCACTCTTCCCCCCTTCCACCCTCTCCCGGTTATCCTCCTTCCCTTTTTCCTCCTCCTCCTCCTCCTCCTCCTCCTCCTCCTCCAGGCTCTGAGTTCACAACCAATACATTCTGATCACCAATAACCTGACAGAAGAGCCCCAGAGTCCACTCCACAGCTCCGACAAGGATATCAACTTCCCCGTGATTGGCTGCTTCCCGGCGACCAATGGGAGGTGAGAATTACAACAACAAGAGCGTCAATATTAAACCCAAGATCTTTTACACGCCTCTGCTCCGTTTAATTTCGGTTATCGGGAAAAGGGAAGGAATGGATGCCTCTGATCACCTCCAAATTCCGTAAAGGCGTGTGATTTTGATTTTAATACTGACGGCGGCGGGGCGGCGGCAGCTAACGAGAGGAGAAACGCACGGGGGCGGCGGCTTGGGAGTGCCCGGCCAGGCTCAAGTAATGCGCGGTGTCCGGGAGTAATTGGACAGGTATTATCTCTAAGTATTATGGCGCGCTATTGTCGCTGGGCCGCTCACTTGGCCCCGCGACAATACTGGCAGCTCGGCCACCATCGCCGGGCGAGCGAGACAAACTGGCGCGGAAGGAAGCGCTTCACGAGTCGCTTCCTGATGCCCAGGACGACCCACAGACGGAGAGGTGAAGGTGGCCGCCCTGACCCCCCACCCCACACCCTAGAGACGGGAAGGAGCGGTGCATCGGTCTAGATGTGGCAAGGAAAGGGACTAAGAAGAGACAATGCCTCCTCATCTCCAAGAAGAATCGTAGGTATATGCAAAAACGTTTGGTTGATTTGACAGCTGCTTTAACGCGGAAAAGTGGGGGAACTTATAATGACGCTGAAGCAAGTCAATAAATTGCTTCAGATGTAAGGAATGAGGTGTGATAACTGAAAAAGAAGTGGAAGAAAAGATGTCCGTTGGCTTGAATCCAAAGAAGATCCGAAGCTCCGACCTTTGTGTGCACCTCGACCAGAAAGGAACGAACCCACTACCTGTGCACCTCCGCCAGGCCAGCCGTGGCTTATCCGGGGCGAGGGAAGTCAACAAATATAAACCTCTTTTAAATATGCGAGAATTTGAGGCTCTCTAAAAAGCAAAGCCTCGTCTGTGCTGTGTGTGATATTGAGGAGACTTGTGGATGTGTATATTTTTAGTCTACGTAAGTGCGAATGGTTTTTGTTGGATTATTGATTTGTGGATCTTGTGTGGGAGGACTTTTGCCTTTGTGTGTGTGAGGGAGGAGGAGAGTATTGGGAGAGAGAGAGAGAGAGAGAGAGAGAGAGAGAGAGAGAGAGAGAGAGAGAGAGAGAGAGAGAGAGAGAGAGAGAGTGGGGGTTATGGTGGGGAAAGGGGAATTGACACATTGGAAAACAACTGCGTCCTGTCTCTCTTTTTCTCATCGAATTTTCGTTCACTGATAGATTCTTTTTTGTAGGGAGAGAGAGAGAGAGAGAGAGAGAGAGAGAGAGAGAGAGAGAGAGAGAGAGAGAGAGAGAGAGAGAGAGAGAGAAGGGGGGTTCTGATGAACAGAAGAAAGCCTTAACACAGAAATCAACTTAACACTCAAGGGAAGAGGAGGAAAATAGTTGCTGTTGTACTCGTATACCTCACTGACCTCCTCCTCCTCCTCTTCCTCTGCCTCTTCCTTTTCTCCTCCTCCTCTTCTCCTCCTCTCCTCCTCCTCCTCCTCCTCCTCCTCCTCCTCCTCCTCCAGTTTACTCCAGAAAATAGCAGTGTAAAAGTTTTGAGAGTTGTGAAAAGAGTCCAAGGGTGCCCTTTCCCTCCCTTCCCTCGCCTCCTGCTCTTGGTAACCTTTCCCCCAGCCACCCCACGCCCCCGCCGTCACCGCCGCCGCTGCGCCTCAACAAAGTTAATATTAACAGCGCGGGCCGCCGCGGCTCTGCTACACTCTTCCCGTGCCGCTATTTTTCCCAACTGTTTGCAAAGCGAAAACTCGGAATTAGATTTCCAGGTTCCCCTCTGTAAGCGCTTTTCCCCGCACTGGTTTTAATGTAAAATTTCTCCCTTTGTCGACTGCCACGACTCCGCTTTTTGGTGTTGAAATTAAATTTCCAGTTTGTCAGTTAAGGGAAATATTTTCACTGTGCTTGTTAGAGAGAGGCCGAGATTACAACAAACATTGTGCCAGCCTTGCACATTGTGTGCGTGACGCGCGCTGCCGCAACGCGCGCTGCTCATTACCACCGTTTTGGACCTGACGGGCGGGCGCCACAAGGCCGCCAGCCGCGCCGCCGTGCCGCCGGGGATGCCGCCCCCTGCCCGCCGCCGGATTCCCATTTTCTATGAACTGGGCGCGAACACGTCGCTAACAAGTGATAAAGGATTTCACGAGCGACTGCCCGCCTCGTTCAGGGCCACCCCCGGAAAAATTATACGAGATTGCTGATGTCGATGATTAAATCCCTCCCGCCCGCCCTCTCTTCCTCCCTCCTCTCTCAGGCTCTCCCAGTCCTCCTCCCTCCCTACCTCTCACCCTCTTACCCTCCTGCCTTCCCTGCCTCCGCCTCTGTTCTTCTCCATCCGTCTCATCCCTTGCACCAGCCTCCCTTCACACCCTTCCTTTCTTTTAACTTTCATGTAATTTATAAGAGGGACGCGTGCGCGCGCGCGCACACACACACACACACACACACACACACACACACACACACACACACACACACACACACACACACACACACACACACCTCAACACTCCCTTAATTAATTAGTGTTTTTAAACGGATGAAAGAAACACCGAATTGTTCATAGTTACATGATGTCATTATAATCATCAATAACCGTGTGTGTGTGTGTGTGTTCCATGTCTTCACATTAATCAGTAATGCCCCTAAATAAGGTAACTTTAATTATTCTTAGATTTTCGTAGGTATACCTTTATTACTTTGATTCATGTACTCACATTTTGGTAATCTCTACTAAAACGTAAAATTTCTATATTACAAAAAATAAATAAATAAATAAATCCGTACTGTAAATATTCTCAATATTCCTACATCATTTCCAGTAAATCGATTCTTTTTTGATATCTCGCACATTTCCCAGTAACTTCAAAACGAAAACTACGCCACTAATGTAGAAACGTCCCCAATAGACACACAAGTCCCCAGTATTATGCAGTTTTTGACATCCGCTCCGAGTATCAATAAACGTTTCAGTATGCTATAAAACGTTCACAGTACATAAAAAAAAACGTCACGAATATTAAATAAAGTCCCCAGTATTAAAGTCCTTTAGTTAAAAAAAAAAAGCCATGTGTTTCAGAAGGCTCCCGGCACACCTAAAGACGTTGCCAGAATAACGTAGGTAACATATTAAAACGTTTTCAGTACCTTTAATTTGCTCCCTGTCCCCTTAAAATAAAAGTCTTTGTCGCCCTGAAGGTGCCGGACGCAACTCCCCTTCCTCACCCTCGCTGCTATAACCCTTTGGCATCCACCACCTCTTCCTCTCCCTTTATTTTCTCTTTATCGCCTCTCTCGTCTCTCCCCCTTACGTGCCTTGCGCTCCCTTCACACCCATCTTTTCCATGAGTACCCCGCCATTCCCTTGCCTCTCTCCCCATCAGCATTCTCTCTCTCTCTCTCTCTCTCTCTCTCTCTCTCTCTCTCTCTCTCTCTGTTTACCCATCTATCTCCCATCCATCTATTTATGCATGTATCTATTTATCTATCTATCTATATCTACTATGGATGAAATTATCTGGGAAAGCACGTTTGTGTCTGGGTTTCCGAGTACGATAGACAAGAAAGAAAAATTAATAGGGTAGATAGATAGATAGATAGAGAGAGAGAGAGAGAGAGAGAGAGAGAGAGAGAGAGAGAGAGAGAGAGAGAGAGAGAGAGAGAGAGAGAGAGAACATGAAACAGCAAAGAAAGAATGAGATGGAGGAGGAGGAGGAGGAGGAGGAGGAGGAGGAGGAAAAAGAAGAGCAGCAGTAAAAGCAGCTGCAAGTGCAGAAACGAGAACAGAAAGAAAAACAAGAACAGCATGATAATAAGAACAGCAATGATAACAGCAGAATTTGGATGGTGGAAGGAGAGAGGAGGAGGAGGAGGAGGAGAAACAAGATTAGAAACCAAACCAGAAACAGAAACAGGAACAAGAGGAGGCAGTGGCAGTGAAAGAGAAGGAACAGGAGAAAGAGAAGGAGGGAGGAGGGAGGAGGGGGAGAGGGAATCAAGAGTGAGGGGGAAAGGGAGGGAACGAGCCGTGTGAGGACCCCAGCAAGCGTACATAACGAGTGGATAATGTTATTTTGATTAAAACATCACCGCCTCACGCGCCCCGACCATCAAAGGCTCCCTCTGACGGCGACTCAAATGAGATTGTTTTCTGTTTCCACACTTTTCTTCCTAAAACTCATTTCACAAGCTTTTGGGCGCGAGTGAGGATGAGAAGGGAGAGGGTTAAAGTGAGAGAGAGAGAGAGAGAGAGAGAGAGAGAGAGAGAGAGAGAGAGAGAGAGAGAGAGAGAGAGGCAGTAGTAATCACCGACAGAATTTAGCTGAAGAAGTAGTAAAAGTTAAATATACTCGTATAAACAAAAGGAAGAGATGTGATATGCCAGAGAGGAAGCGGGAAAGGAAATGAGTAAAGAAAAATACATCGTAAGAGAGTTTGAAATTAAAATGAAAGAGAGAGAGAGAGAGAGAGAGAGAGAGAGAGAGAGAGAGAGAGGAGAGAGAGAGAGAGAGAGAGAGAGAGAGAGAGAGAGAGAGAGAGAGAGAGAGACGAATATTAAAGAGGATCGTGTTCGTTAAAACTAGTGGGAAAACATTAGGGCAAGGCGTGACATTACCTCTGTTGGAAGAGAAAAGGTAAAGTAGAACAGATTATATAGAGTTGTAGGTTCTATTTGTCTGTTCCTGTATTTATTCATTTATTTATTTATTTTTTTTTTTTTATTTATGTATTTTTTGTTTTGATTTGTATTTTGCATTTTCTCACACAACGACGTGGTGAAAGCGAAGACAGAATAGCTGCAAACACAGACTTAAATATCTACTAGCTAGTTTTTTTATTTTTATTTATTTATTTATTTCTATGTAAGACGTCGCTGGCATAGGGGAACAAAAAGTTATAAAAGAAAAAAGGTCCTACAGAGAACAGTCAAAAAAAGAATCATGCAGAATTTGAGAAGTATCTTGTAAACTCCATCTAGAAGCAGTTTAACCCGAAGGTAGAAGAAATTACTGAAGCAGGCTGAGAATTTCACAGTGCACGAGTAAAAAGAGCATGAAAGATTGAGAACACAGGTAAACTCTTGCAATAGGGAGGTGGACAGAATATGGCTGAGAGAAAAAAGAAAGCACTCTTCTACATGTGCTTACTTACCTGCTTATTTATTTATTTGTTCTAATTTTGTATGTTATGCTGTCCACTTGTCTAGGTGAAAGAAGGATATACATACACCTGCTTGAATTCAACGAGGTCATTACTTCTCCAAGACTATAAGCAAACACACGGACGAAAGGCGGTGTATAGGTGAGCTCCAAGTGGTGAGTCCAGTCAAGGGTTTTAGTTGCAGTAGTAGTAGTAGTAGTAGTAGTAGTAGTAGTAGTAGTAGTAGTGTGAATGTCATCTTAAATATCTGTTTCTATGAAAGTACCTGTTCTGTTTTGTCTCCAGCATTTCATTTTTCCTTGGTGGAAGATGTTATGCAGAAGTCTTATCGTCCCCATTGCGATATTATTATTATTATCATTATTATTATTATTATTATTATTATTATTATTATTATTATTATTATTACTATTATCATCATCATTATCATTATTATTGTTATTGTTATCATTGTTGTTGTTGTTATGAAACCATCACACACACACACACACACACACACACACACACACACACACACACAAAACAATGAAACATCGCCACACAATACCACCACCACCACCACCACCACCACCAACCAATATCATCTGTTGCTCGACCGAATCCCGCGCCGCGAAGTTTGGCTTGGCGGGAAATTAATGAGAATCGGGTGAGCGTAATGTGTTTGCTGCCATCAGAGGTGAGCGTTATCGGCCGTGCGAGACTGTACGTGTGTAGGTGTGACGAGCGGGGAAAAGGAAACAAAAATAACACACACACACACACACACACACACACACACACACACACACACACACACACACACACACAGAGAGAGAGAGAGAGAGAGAGAGTGTGTGTGTGTGTGTGTGTGTGTGTGTGTGTGTGTGTGTGTAATCGCTGAAATAGTCATTACAAGTGCATATGAGTGTGCGTGTGAGTGTGAGCGAGTGTGCGCGCGCGCCTGTCATCTGGCTGCGTATAGCACTGTTCCGTGGCACTGTTCCGCCTCACTGAGTGCCGCTGAAGCGAGGCACCACACCACGCTAACTTGCCGCTCGCGCATTACTCGTATGTTTGAGGCGCTGAGTCTGGGGGCGCCGCGCCGAGCTGGCTTATTGATGAGGGCTGAGTCTTCTGTCAGAGAGGGAGGACAGGAAGAGAACAAGGAGTAGTGAAGAGGGAGATTGGAGTAGAGGAAGAGGACGTAGGAAGGAGAGAATGAGATAAAATATGGAAGGGGATGGAAAAAGGATGAGGTGGGAAACGGATGGAGAAAGGATGAGGTGAGTGAAGTGAAAGTGATAAAAACGCAAGGAAGAAAGGAAGAGGAAGAAGTGAAGAATTGAGCAAGAATATTGTGTTTTTAGATCATTCAGTTCAGCTGCAAATCATCTTTCCTCGTTATCAAGCTGCATTCGAAGATTTATTTAATTACTCTTCATCTCTGTTGGTTGCTCGTCTGTTGCAAGCCACCCCAGCATAATGTTATAACACTACAACACAAGTATATTGCAGTAGGTAACAAGCCTATATAAGACTGAATGGGCAAAATAAATGATAGAAAAGAACATAGCGGAATAGCTTATAACGTAACACACACGGGAGTAAAGTACACATTTAAACAAAGCAGAACACAACATTATAAACAGAGTGAACGTAACCGACAAAAACTAGTGATCGTCCTGTGCAAACTGCGGCGGGACCACACACACACACACACACACACACACACACACACCCCTCCTCTCATGAATACCACGAAAGAAGACGATGGAGGGCTGAAAAAAGCATCACAAAGGTTGGACAAACAGTTTACGAAGGATCTCAGAACAGTAAGACCGCTTGGGGCGAAGAGAGGCCCAGATTGTGTGACCATAAAGGGGAAAGATAGACAGACAGACAGACAAAAGACAGATATACAGAAGGGGAAAAAGCAAGGGAACAGACAGCCGAACAGAGGGACAGCAACAGAAGTAGATGTAGAGAGTTTGAGAGCGATGTACTGCTCTGGCTGCTGTGAAGTTGATTCTTACGTTGTTTAGAAAGACTAATGTATGGATTGGTTGTACTGCGCCACAACAACGGGATCATATAGTGCCACTTTTTGCAAGATTGTCGAAAGAGTTTTTTTGTCTGCAAATCAAATAAAATGAGAGGTAGAAGATGAAAGAAAAGGATAATGTAGATAGAAAAAAAAAGGAATTATGAATAGGTAAATCGGAGTGTGGGAAGTAAAAAGCGAGATAGAGATAGAAGAGAATGGAAGAAACGAAAGTTTGAATAAATAGGAAAGTGAGAAAGAAAAGTGAGAGGACAAATATATGTTTTGAAGAGAAATTAAAGAAAAGGAATGAATAAAGGAAAAATAAATGAGGTATTAGTAAGGAAAATAGAACGGGAATAGGAAAAGGGAAATGACAAAAGCAAAAAAAGAAAAATTTATAAAGTAGGATACCATAAAGAGAAGATAAAAGAAAGATTAACAAAGAATGACAACGAACGATAGGTAGGAGAGAGAGAGAGAGAGAGAGAGAGAGAGAGAGAGAGAGAGAGAGAGAGAGAGAGAGAGAGAGAGAGAGAATGAAGATGAGGGGACAAGAAACGTGTTAAGAAGAGATGGAGGGAAGCAGGAGTAGAAGTAGGAGCGATATGAAGTTGATGAGGCAAAAAAGTTAAAAAAGGAATAATAGGATGATGATGTGAAGGAGACGGACGACCATCTTGAGCTTTAATTAAACATACAAACAGCTCTGTAGTCATTTAAATATATATATATATATATATATATATATATATATATATATATATATATATATATATATATATATATATATATATATATATATATATATATATATATATATATATATATATCAATAATATTAATGTGTGTTGTCGCGATTTTATCTATAGGAAACCGAAGCCATAGTTTCAGAAATGTTCATGTTTTAGTTCACTTTTCGTTCTTTCAATAAACAGTCGCCCTTATGTCCCTTTTCCTTTGTCCAGAACTTTTTTTTTCTTTTCTCTCTCTCTCTCTCTCTCTCTCTCTCTCTCTCTCTCTCTCTCTCTCTCTCTCTCTCTCTCTCTCTCTCTCTCTCTCTCCCTCCCTTCACTCATACTTCCCTCCCTCCATTCTTCACAGTCACTCCTCACATTTTACCAGGTTCTTCCCTCTCCTCCGCCCCTCTCTTCGCGCCTCAGTTCTCTCTCTCTCTCTCTCTCTCTCTCTCTCTCTCTCTCTCTCTCTCTCTCTCTCTCTCTGCAAAAATTAAACTGAAATACCTAAAGGGAAAATAACGGAAGGGAAAGAAGACAAGCAAAGAGAAGGGCGGGAGGAACATGGAGGAAATACTAATAGAAACAGAGAGAGAGAGAGAGAGAGAGAGAGAGAGAGAGAGAAAGAGAGGGGAAGGTGGATGGGGAGGGAGTTGGAGGGTGCGTTGCTGTCTCAAATATTTCCCCTGGACGCTCGCTTCATTGAGGGGAGATAATATTGCTCTAAATCCGACGATCAAGACGCCTGCTCACGACTCGGGCTGGCGCTGGTATGCCCAGAATGACAAATATAGTCCCGACGGCGCGTAAGCAAGACACAATCACCTAGTTTATGAAAGAACAGACTTGGCTTCCATTGTTGGTGAGCGGCTCCCTCCCCTCCGCTCCATGAAGATTTTTGTCTCCACTTTTCTTTCTTTTGTTTAGTGGATGGTAGATGGCGGTGATGGCAGGGGAGGGTCGAGGGGAGTGGACGTGTTGGCCATGTGGTGCTGGCATATGTTGGTAGTAGTCGATGTCGCACTTGTATCTGTATAGAGGTGTTTGTGAGGCTTTGGAAGGTGTATAGGTGTATGTATAGGTGGTGACAACCCTACTCTTGTATGGAAGGGTGGCGGAGAGGCGCGTGGAAGCGTGGGAGGGTAACAGCAGTGCTCTGAATCGTGTTGCGTTGAGAGAGGATCGAAGTCTCTGTGCGTGGCGGCGGATGGAGGGTCACGCCGTCCAGTTGTCGCGTGAAACGTAATGAAGCTGAAGTAGAGGCGATGGAACCTTTGGACAACCCCGCCATTCGCCCCCATCTCCCGTCCTCCCCTCTCTTACACCCTCCCCAGAGATCCTATTGTTTGGCGGACGGGCACGCGGACCCCCGTCAGGTATGTGGTAGAAAGAGGAAGAGGAAGAGGAGCTGAAGTAGGAGGTGGAGGAGGAGGAGGAGGAGGAGGAGGATAGCAGCCGTCATGTCTCTAGGAAGCTCACACACAAACCACACATCACACCCGCCCTTCCTTACCATCGCCTCCCTCACCTCACCCTCACTCCGTCCCTCCTTGCAGCACCACACCCCTCCACTCCCTCACCCGCGACACCAGCCAACCTTACCGTTTCAATATTTGTGTATCCAGACCCGCTGAAGAAAAGGGTGCGAACTTAAAATTGGAAACTGCGTCCGGGTGTGAAGTCCTGCCGCCCCCTCTCCCCCCCCCCCTTGGCCTGGAGCAGCGGGGCGGGCAGATTTGGCGTCGCTCGAGGTATGTCTAATATTGGGATTCCAGGCTGGCGTGTGGAATGCAATATCATAAATGGACGATTGGACACCACTCACACCGACGTTGCTCCAGTTATTGTAATCTGGGTCTCGCCTCCGTCATCCCTCCTCTCCTCCCTCTTCCTCCCTCCCTTCCTCCTTCCTCTTGCCCCCTCTTCTTCTCTTCTCTGTTAGCCTCCCTTCCATCACCTCTTTCCTAGGCCCCCCTTCACGCTTCCATCCCTTTCCTGATTTCCCTTTTCCTCTCTTCACCCTTTCCTTCTTCTCACACCTCGCTTTCTTCCTCCTCCCCTCATCTCGTATTCCTTCGTTTCTTCTCCTCCTCCTTACTACCTCCTCCTTCCCACTTGATGTGTTTGTGAGGGATGGGAGATCTTTGTGTGTGTGTGTGTGTGTGTGTGTGTGTGTGTGTGTGTGTGTGTGTATGTGTGTGTGTGTGTGTGTGTGTGTTTGTTTTGGCCTCTGAAAAGGGCAAATATAAGAAGGTAAATGAAGACGAAATACGAACTTGGGAATAAGCTCTCTCTCTCTCTCTCTCTCTCTCTCTCTCTCTCTCTCTCTCTCTCTCTCTCTCTCTCTCTCTCTCTCTCTCCTCTCTCTCTCTCTCTCTCTCTCACATAGGGATGGACTGCGAGAGGAACATTCCCAGCCAGCACTGAGTGAGAGGAACTGAGAGAAAAATACACCTCCCCTTAGCTATTTTATTGTGGATGACGTCCATTAGAGAAAGGGAAAGGAGGGGAAAGGAACGGCTGGGAGGGAGGGAGGAGGGAGGGGGACAAAGGAAAGATAAAGAACAAATATTGGATAGTGAAGAGGAGGAGGAGGCGGAGGAGGAGGACAGACGAGCAAGTGGAAAATACGATGCATCTGTTCGAGATGCATAGAGAGAGAGAGAGAGAGAGAGAGAGAGAGAGAGAGAGAGAGAGAGAGAGAGAGAGAGAGAAAGGGTGTGAAGTAATACTAGAATGACGTACAGAAAAGTAGGAAGGAACTGCGACAAGTTAGAAAACAAAAAAGAAAAGGGAGGAAAGGGGATCAGAGAAGACGAGTTTGTGAAAAAAAAAGCCTGAAGGAGAGAGAGAGAGAGAGAGAGAGAGAGAGAGAGAGAGAGAGAGAGAGAGAGAGAGAGATGGGGGACAGGCTGGAATAGGGAGGGAGGAGCATGACCAATCGCCGTGTCCCTCACACATTCATAGCAGCAAGAAACTGTTCCCGAACAAAACCTCAATTATTCCCCACCTTAGCCAGGGTGTCTCACTGCTCTTCGTCCCTCTTCGTTCCTTCTTCCTCTTCATTCGTCGCCTCCATGGTTCCTTCCATCCCACTCTGAACCAAACGAATTACTCACACTTCCTTCGTAAGCCAGAATCATGGTGCTCAGAACACTCAAAATGTGACTCTTTATAGGAAGCATCGTAAAATCGCAAAGAAAATGTCAGCGTTTGATCGTATCGTTTCTTGGCGCTTCATGTGATCAGGAGGCCTCCGGTGTGTGTGTGTGTGTGTGTGTTTGAGTGTGTGTGTCCTTCCTTCCTTCCTTCCTTTCCTCTCCCGCCCGCCAGTCGGTCCACACACGGCTCACCCTCACAGATCCTCAGCTGCCGCGGTCCTCATAATGACGTAATAAATGTATACCTTATTAAGTGTGGAGGGCAGGATGAAAGGAAGGTGTGTCGGGCAAGCCTCATTCCCTCCTTTCCCTCCCTCCCTCCTTTTCATTCTCCCTCTCGACTACCTGCTTCTTCCCGCTTTCTGTATCTCCCCCTCTGTTACTACCGCTCTCCTCCTCCTCCTCCTCCTCCTCCTCCTCCTTTCCCCTCTCGCCTCCATTTTCTGTGATGTCACACGCCTTTATCAAATTAAGTAAACGAGAATTTGATGTAGACAGAGGAATGGGAGACATAATGGATCTACGAGGTTTTAAGATGCTGATATCCGTAAGAATTAACACGTAGAGAGACTTGAGACACTTGTTGTTTTGCTGGAGTTCATTGGCGGATCGTTTGGATGCGTGTTTAGTGTTTTGAGTTTCGTTTTTAGTGGAGATGCTAGAGGTGGTGTTCGTGTGGGTTACTTCACTGGTTCTGTGTGTTGTCCAGTCTTTGTTGGTCGCTTTCATTGTGCGTGTGTGTGTGTGTGTGTGTGTGTGTGTGCGTGAAGTGTGGTGGAGCAGACAAACACAAGCATCCAAATGCTACCGCCAACGAAACCCCACCAGGAGCGATCTTCGGGCGTGAAGGGAGCAGGGCGAGCCTAAACACACACTTTCCATGCGCTGCCGTAGCCGCTGCTGTTCGCATCTCAGTTTCATAACCGATTGTGTGATCATGTTTTCACTGTGACGCAGATGAGCCGCTATTTGCCGTAATATCCCGAAAGAGGAGGGAAAAAATGGATTTCTAAAAGAGTCTTCCGTTCGGGACTTAACCGCCCGATGATAGACAGGTCAGGCGCGATCACCCGATCAGAGGGCCTAAGCCAGTGAGGGGGACATGCTAACCACCGCCTTCCCCTTAGCATCCCCAAGGCTCAGGGTGGTGCCGGCGAGGGTTCTGCCTTGGTCCCTGGCGCCCCATACCCGTAGCATCAATGTTTAAATTGGGCGAGCGTTTTAATTATGTGTGACGACCAATTATTTGCATAATCCAGGATGATCTGAAGACCAGGTGGTGGTGGGCAGCAGCGGGAGGGACGGGAGGGATGAGTGGGTTGGAAGAAGATGGAGAGGGACGGAGGACTGAGGAGAAGAGGGATGGAGGGAGGGAGGGAGGGAGGGAGGGAGGGAAGAAATTAGTTACGGTGAAAGGAAAATTGTATAGATCGACGAATCAGATACAGAGGATTAGGCGTCGGTGAAGATATCAAGGACTGGCGTGTTTGTGTGACGCTTAGTGTGTGTGTGTGTGTGTGTGTGTGTGTGTGTGTGTGTGTGTGTGTGTATACAGGTGGCAACAAAGA
Organism: Scylla paramamosain; assembly: GCF_035594125.1. Classification (NCBI taxonomy): domain Eukaryota; kingdom Metazoa; phylum Arthropoda; class Malacostraca; order Decapoda; family Portunidae; genus Scylla; species Scylla paramamosain. The sequence goes on along the minus strand of NC_087174.1, from coordinate 15,049,281 downwards.
TGTCAGGGCTGTGTATTGCCGACGGCGGTGATCGAGAGAGGTGGACTGAGTGGAGCTGAATCGTGGTGAAGTGTGGTAGTGTTGATGTTACTTCCCATTGAAAGATCATGTGTAAGACTACGTGGATGCTGGATCAGATCAAAACCTTTCATAAAAAAAATTACAATAAATTAGGAACAGTGATATGTGGTGACTGATGAGGAATGGTGACTGGTCGTAAGATGATAGCCACTGGAGAAGAGAGAATGTGGTGATGTATGGTGATTGCAGTGATAAGGTGATGTGGTTATGGCGGTGTGTGGTGATCGTGGTGGTGGGGCACTGAGGTCGTTAGAGGTAACAAGTAGTTGGTGTGTGGTGGTGGGAAAGCTGTTCAGTGTGCACGGTGATGGCATTGTTGGATGGCAAGAAATTAATGATACAAGTTTTACTATCATATCTTTATAAAACAAATTGTGATAACATTAAAAAACTTATGCGTTTACGGTTTTGTTATTTTTCTCCATTTATACCTTCCCACGTAATTTTGTATTTATCCTTAATTTAGCCTCAATTAGTTATATTTTTCACAAGAATAAAGGAGAAAATACATTGCTCATTCACCAGAACGACTCCCGCACCGAATGATCTCGAATGATCTGGACCTGGAATGAAATCACTCCATAGTTATCTTAACTCGGGGAGTGATCTGAGCCTCCAACACCCCATCCAGATTCAAATTGCTTCCCTACAGGTTCAGAACACTCATGTCTTTTCCTATAAAGACATTCAAAGATGATTGTCTTCATTATATGAAAAGGTTATATACCAAACTATTTTCAATTTTTCATACATACGAGTACATGTTAGGATATGAAGGAGTGTGAAACTTCTTTATTGACTTAGTTGTACTGAAAATTTTCATCGTGGAAACTGCGCTGGGATTAAATTATTAAATACCCTTAGGTTCTCTATAGGTCGTATATCTGTACCTAGGTTCAAATTACTCGAGTAGTTTGAAGCCTTGAATAATTTGAACCTAGTTTCAAAATATTACCTTGTCTCACAGCACTACCCCTTATATAGATCCCCGTTTACAAATCATTCTAATACAGCGTTTCTCTTCTCTTTTCGGGTATCTCTGATCAAGTATACGTATTATTGGTCACTGGACAAGCGCTGTATGTGACTGATAAGTGTATCAAGCGAATCACTCGAATAACGGTCTCCTTCACTCTGATCTGTGTTTCCAGACATGCCGTGTTCACCATGTCCTTCCTAGGCGTAAGCTTGAAATTTTGTCTGATGAACCATTATCTGTTGACACAGTTCTTGAAGACAACAGAACAACATACACCACCGAAAAAAAAATACATATTATATAAAGAGGATTTTCTTTTCCTGAGCGAAGTGTATTAATAGATGTAAGATGACGTAAGAGGGACACTGGCCAAGGGAAATAAAAGAGCGAAAAAAAAGCCCCGCTGAGGTGCCAGTCACAAAAGAAAGTCATAAGAGTCATTCATTTTTTTTTTTTTTTATGTAAGAGAGCCACAGGTCAAGGGGAAAAATTGAACAAAAAAAAAGGCCCACTTATTGCCAGTTCCCATATAGATGTCAGATAGAATGGAAAAGAAAAAAAAACAGAGGATAATAATTATTGTCTTGAAACCTCCCTCTTGAAAGAGTTTAAGTCATAGGAAGGAAGAAATACAGAAGCAGGCAGGGAGTTCCAGAGTTTACCAGAGAAAGGGATGAATGATTGAGAATACTGGTTAACTCTTGCGTTAGAGAGGTGGACAGAATAGGAGCGAGAAAAAAGTAGACGGTCTAGTGCAGCGGCCGCGGAAGGAGGGGAGGCATGCAGTTAGCAAGATCAGAAAAGTAATTATCCCGAAAATAGTGGTAGAAGATAGTGATAGATGCAACACTGCGGTGAAGAGAAAGAGAAGCTGAAGACAGACAGACAGACGAAAGGAGATGATAAGATGAAATGTTTTTGACAGATAGGTGGTGCTGTTCGTCAGCTGCCGCGGCGACAGAGCTCCTATTTATTTATCTGATCTCTTACCTTCTTTACAAGTTCCCGATATTTAAACTTGAGTGCATGGACTGTGAATGTAGCAAGCATGTTGAAAACGCCGTGGAATGTAAAAATGTTGCTGCTGTGGACTGTATTTATGATTTTTGTGATGGGGACGTTAGCAGTGAATATACAGATCCAGTACAGCTGTGCTGCCCTCCTTGCCCTGCAGCTGCCACAGAACTCACTGCTGTCCATTGAATTCCTGAGCAATATGAAGTATTTAGATAAGCTGCAAGACGACTGTGATATACACGAAGGTTATGAAGAAGTGTCGGGAAGAAAACCCGGTAAACGGAGACGAGAGAAACGCGCTGGGGTGAAGGTACGGCTGAGGAGGCGAGTTATGTGGACGCCGCTACCGACCATAACTTACGGCACTGTACAGTCCAGACGAAACAAAACTGATGAGCTGTCTGCGAACTGCAAATATATACGGAAATATAGAGACAGTGCATTAGTCGCCTTGACGGAATCATGGTTGCAAGATCAATAAGCAGACAATACTGTGAACGTAAATGGTTTTAAGCTGATGCAATCTGACAGGAGAGGTGTGGACAAGGAACGAGGAGGCTGGGTCTCAGTATACATGAATGGAAGATGATGTTCACAAGTGATCATCAAAGAAAGCCATTGTGTGAAGGATATTGAATATTTAATGATATGTCGACCGTTTTACTTTTCACGGAAATTTGGCAAAATTTATATATTTATCGTGTACATTCCCCCTGATGTTGACGAATCTGTTGCAGCCGATATCTTACAAGATTACGTCACCAGATACGAAAATAAATGTCCATAGAGCGTCAAGATAACTCTGATGACTTCAGTCACTGACTTTCAGAAAAATGTATCAACATATGTACATACACACGATGCAATGTTCCACAAGAGGAAATAGATCTCTACATAAGTTGCACTGTAATATCAAGGAGAGTTACTGTGACTTAAAAAGACCTTCCCTAGGAAATGGAGGCCATAACACGTTTTGTGTGCCGGTGTATAAACATGTGTTGAAAAGAAAAATGTGAACACGTAACAATTACAAAATGGGTCGTTGAAAGTAGCATGAGGCTTCAAGCGTGCCTTGAGTGCACGATTGGTCTATTCTCATAGAAAATCGGACGAATATCAATACCAACGTAAACATTTTTAACTCATTCTTTCAATTTTCTTTTAATTTGCTGGTGCCTAAGAAAGAAATTAAAATATACCCCAATAACAAACCCTGGGTAAATAAGGAATTTAAAGTGATGCCTGATGAAAAAACGAAGATGCATGCTAAACAGTGATCGCAAATAAAAGAAAAAAATCCATAAAAAATAGCTGACTCAAAAAAAGGAAGGCTTTTACGAAAAAAAAGATTGAGGGGCTATTTAAAACGGACAGTACAAATGATGAATGGAAAAGACTGAAAACCTTATGCGGATATCATGAAAAGTTGAATATACCAGATCCAGAAGACATTACTACTTACGTTAACCAAATTAATTTCTTCTTTGCTAGGTTTGAGAGGTAAGACTTTAGTGAGGCGTGTATTGACGGTATGTCAGCTATTCGAAATAGACCAGATGAAAGAAAAGATTTTAATTACTGCAGAATGACAGTGTAGGCAATATGACAGATCATTGCAATTTGCCTATTGTAAAAATAGAAGTGTTCAGGACGCAAATTTAACCTTAGTGAACGATATAAGAAAACATCTGAGCAAAGAGAATACACAAGCAAGGATTCTGTATGTGGATTTCAGCTCTGCATTTAATACTATCCAACCTCACATTCTGCTGAGTAAATTAATGAGGATTGGAGTAAATGATTATGTTTTGAGGTGGAGTTTTAGTTTATTAACTCAAAAGACCTCAATAAACAATGCTGGTGATGTTAAATCCAACATAATTGTGATCCTCGAGGTCTTGTCACGTCTCCTGCCTTTTTCAGATTACACATAGACGGCTGCAGAGGTGCGTTTAGTAATTGCACAAAATGAAATATGACGATGACACGGTAACAAGTGGCAAAATTTTGAATGATGAATATAATGAATAGTTAGCCAAGGTTCACCATTTTGTTGATTGGCACAGATAGAATTTGCGAGAAGTAAGCACAAAGAAAATCTAAGAGGTGATAATAGACTGTATATATAGAACAGTGGTTCTTAACCTTGTTGGAAGTACAGTACCCGGCAAGTTTCATATGTGCATTCACTGAACCCTTCGTAGTTGGAAAAATAAAAGTGCACAAAATTAGCCACGCAAAGAAACCTCCGCCGAATCCCTGAGACGGGTTCGATCGAACCCCAGGGGTTTAATGAGTAAGTCTCAGGGGTTTGGCGGAGATTTAAGTTTATTCTTTTTTCCTAGATGTTAGGCTGCCAAGTTAAGAACCACTGCTATAGAACAAAGAACAGTGGTGTACTTGATCCTGTCATAATTGATGAGAAACTGGATAGAGAATGGAAGAGTATAAATAAATGTTTGGGTTTTATGATTGACAGTAAGGTAAAAGTAAATTTTTCTTTAACTACTTGGTATGGCAGCCTAACATCTAGGAAAAAAAGAATAAACTTAAAAGGATTATGAGGAAGTCGAGAAAACTAGCAGACTAATATAGGAGGAGGCAGTAGGCACCTGCCAAAACGATAATTACTCCCAGTGAGGTCTAAAGCACTGGATCAGGGGGTGCTGTGAATTTGTCATTAAACACAGCTTTTTTTTTTTTTATGTAGGAGGGACACTGCCCAAGGGCAACAAAAATCCAATAAAAAAAAAAGGGCCCACTGAAATGCCAGTCCCAGAAAAGGGTTCAAAGCGGTAGTAAAAAATTGAAGGATAAGTGTCTTGAAACCTCCCTCTTGAAGGAATTCAAGTCATAGGAAGATGGAAATACAGAAGCAGGCAGAGATTTACAGAGTTTATCAGAGAAGGGAATGAATGATTCAGAATACTGGTTAAGTCTTGCATGAGAGAGGCGGACAGAATAGGGATGTGAGAAAGAAGAAAATCTTGTACAGCGAGGCCGCGGGAGAAGGGGAGGCATGCAGTTAGCAAGATCAGAAGAGGAGTTAGCATGAAAATAGCGGTAGAAGACAACTAGAGATGCAACATAGCGGCGATGAGAGAGAGGCTGAAGACAGTCAGTTAGAGGAGAGGAGTTGATGAGACGAAAAGCTTTTGATTCCACCCCGTCTAGAAGAGCGGTATGAGTAGAACTCCCTAGACGTGTAAAGCATACTCCATACATGGATGGATAAAGCCCTTGTACAGAGTTAGCAGCTGGGAGGGTGAGAAAAACTGGCAGAGACGTCTCAGAACACCTAACTTCATAGAAGCTGTTTTAGCTAGAGATGAGATGTGAAGTTTCCAGTTCAGATTATAAGTAAAGGACAGACCGAGGATGTTCAATGTAGAAGAGGGGATCAATTGAGTGTCATTGAAGAAGAGAGGATAGTTCTCTGGAAGGTTGTGTCGAGTTGATAGATAAAGAAATTGAGTTTTTGAGGCACTGAACAATACCAAGTTTGCTCTGCCCCAATCAGAAATTTCAGAAAGATCAGAAGTCAGGCGTTCTGTGGCTTCCCTGCGTGATATGTTTACTTCCTGAAGTGTTGGACGTTTATGAAAAAAACGTGGAAAAGTGCAGGGTGGTATCATCAGCGTGGGAGTGGATAGGACAAGAAGTTTGGTTTAGAAAGTCATTGATGAATAATAAGAAGAGTGGGTGACAGGACAGAACCCTGAGAAACACCACTGTTAATAGATTTAGGAGAACAACAGTGACCGTCTACCACAGCAGCAACAAAATGGTCAGAAAGGAAAGTTGAGATGAAGTTACAGAGAGAAGGATAGAAGCCGTACTTTGGAAATCAAAGCTTTGTGCCAGACTCTATCAAAAGCTTTTGATATGTCCAAGGCAACATCAAAAGTTTCACCAAAATATCTAAAAGAGGATGACCAAGACTCAGTTAGGAAAGCCAGAAGATCACTAGCAGAGCGGTCTTGACAGAACCCATACTGGCGATCAGATAGAAGGTTGTGAAGTGATAGATGGTTAAGAATCTTCCTGTTGAGGATAGATTAAAAAACTTTAGATAGGCAGGAAATTAAAGCAATAGGACGGTAGTTTGAGGGATTAGAACGGTCACCATTTTTAGGAACAGACTGAATGTAAGCAAACTTCCTGCAAGAAGGAAAGGTAGATGTTGACAGACAGAGCTGAAAGAGTTTGACTAGTCAAGGTGCAAGCACGGAGGCACAGTTTCGGAGAACAATGGGAGGGATCCCATCAGGTCCATAAGCCTTCCGAGGGTTTAGGCCAGCGAGGACATGGAAAACATCATTGCGAAGAATTTTAATAGGTGGCATGAAGTAGTCAGAGGGTGGAGGAGAGGGAGGAACAAGTCCTGAATCGTCCAAGGTAGAGTGTTTGGCAAAGGTTTGAGTAAAGAGTTCAGCTTTAGAGATAGATGTGATAGCAGTGGTGCCATCTGGTTGAAATAAAGGAGGGTAAGTTGAAGAAGCAAAGTTATTGGAGATATTTTTGGCTAGATGCCAGAAGTCACGAGGGAAGTTAGATCTTGAAAGATTTTGACACTTTCTATTAATGAAAGAGTTTTTGGCTAGTTGGAGAACAGACTTGGCATGGTTCCAGGCAAAAATAGAAAGTGCATGAGATTCTGGTGATGGAAGGCTTAAGTACCTTTTGTGGGCCACCTCTCTATCATGTATAGCACGAGAACAAGCTGTGTTAAACCATGGTTTGGAATGTTTAGGTCGAGAAAAAGAGTGAGGAATGTACGCCTCCATGCCAGACACTATCACCTCTGTTATGCGCTCGGCACACAAAGACGGGTCTCTGACACGGAAGCAGTAGTCATTCCAAGGAAAATCAGCAAAATACCTCCTCAGGTTCCCCCAACTAGCAGAGGCAAAACGTCAGAGGCACCTTCGCTTAGGGGGATCCTGAGGAGGGATTGGAGCGATAGGACAATATACAGATATGAGATTGTGATCGAAGGATCCGGACGGAGAAGAGAGGGTAACAACATTACCAGAAGGATTAGAGGTCAGGAAAAGAAAAAGGTCAAGAATGTTGGGCGTGTCTCCAAGACGGTTAGGAATACGCGTAGGGTGTTGCACCAATTGCTCTAGGTCGTGGATGATAGCAAAGTTGAAGGCTAGTTCACCAGGATGGTCAGTGAAGGGAGAGGAAAGCCAAAGCTTGTGGTGAACATTGAAGTCTCCAAGAATGAAGATCTCTGCAAAAGGGAAGAGAGTCAGAATGTGCTCCACTTTGGAAGTTAAGTAGTCAAAGAATTTCTTATAGCCAGAGGAGTTAGGTGAGAGGTATGCAGCACAGATAAATTTAGTTTGAGAGTGACTCTGTAGTCGTAGCCAGATGGTGGGAAACTCGGAAGATTCTAGAGCGTGGGCACGAGAGCAAATTAATTCGTTGCTCACTTTGATTATGCATGTTCCCCTTGGTACTCTGGACTGAGCAGTAGATCTAAAAAACAACTACAAATTTGTCAAAACATGATTATTAGATTTATTTTAGGTTTAGACCCTAGATCTCATATAGGACAAGTGGATAGAGAAAAAGTAAATATGCTTAGTGTCAAGAATAGGGTTAAAGAATTAAAATTAAGCCATGCACATAATATCCATAACAACAGAGGACCAACATATCTAGCAGAACATTTCCATAGGAAAACAAATACCCACACAATTAGGACTAGAAACAATGATTTAAACTTTGGTATGTCAATTGCAAAGGGTCCCTCAGCACATACCTTTTATCATACAGCCATTAAAGACTGGAATTCATTACCAAAAAACTTACAAAACATACAATCCAAACACCTGTTCAAAACATCTCTCAGGAAATATTTACAAGATGAAGAAAGAGCTGCTGAGTCAAATGATTTTACTTATTATTAACCATGATAGTCTTAGTGAAAATACATTGTAATTTTAAATTTTAATTTTATGGATACAGTTGGCAAATAATTTTAGGGTCTAGTATTTCTGTGTACCAGAGTTAAGTGTATAGTGATTCCTGTGCTGCCCGATCCATCTTGCTGCATAAAAGGGACCCTACTGGAAATAAGTTGCTAAACTTTAGTAGGCTATCCTGGATGAAGAATCTATGTACATTAACTGGTGCGGTACTCTGCCTGTAATGCACATGAATAATCCAAATAAACTTACTTACTTACTTACTTACTTACTTACTTAATAAAGAGACCTAACTGAACGTTTCCCTTTGTGTCTCACAACACAAGGGGGCAGTCACAGCCTGCCCTCTAAAGACAACTCTCTTCCTTCACACAAAACTACAAACACCTAATTACCCACACATCCTTCACTCAAAATTCAAAATTATCATGGCGACTCCTCCACCAGCCTCAGAGTCCCCATCTGGGGAGGGGACCACAAATGTCCCCAGGTTGGACTGCTCTTCTGGTATCGATCCTAAGTGCCTTGACATCCCCCTCAACTTCTTCTTCATTAACTTCTGCAATACTCGCGGTCTTAGATCTAATTTTCAATCTGTAGAACACCACCTCTCCTCTACTAAACCTCATCTTCTTTTCCTCACTGAAACACAAGTGTCTGAGGCAACTGACAGTAGCCCCTTTTCTATTTCCCCCTACTTTCTCTATCCTCATTTTGAATCCAAAGCAGGGTGTTGTGTTTATGTGCACAACGACTTAACCTGCTGTCGTGCCCACGCTCTTGAATCTTCTAAGTTTTCCACCATCTGGCTACGACCACAGAGTCACTTTCAAACTAAATTTATCTGTGTTGTATACCTCTCATCAAACTCCTCTCACTATAAGAAATTCTTTGACCAGACTTCCAAAGTGGAGCACATTATGACTCTCTTCCTTTTTGCAGAGATCTCCATTTTTGGAGAGACTAATGTTCACCACCAGCTTTGGCTTTCCTCTCCCTTCACTGACCATCTTGGTGAACTAGCCTTCAACTTTGCTATCCTCCACGACCTAGAGCAATTGGTTCAACACCCTACTCGTATCCCTGACCGTCTTGGAGATCACCCAACATTCTTGACCTTTTCCTAACCTCTAATCCTTCTGCTTACGCTGTTATCCTCTTCTCCGTTGGGCTCCTCCGATCACAATCTTATATCTGTATCTTGTCCTTTCGCTCCAATCCCTCCCCAAGAACAATGAAGCAGGTTGACAGAAATCATGAAAGAGGTATCCCATGGACTCCTAATGTGTGTTCCTTATATCCGGTGTAGGTTCACTCGAGATCAGTCCAGGAGCCGCATTCGTGAAACTCTGGTAACAGACGACCTCGCAAGTACTGTACTTACCAACTCGGAACTTCCGAAGTGCCTATGATGAACGTTACGAGGAATACTCGAACCAAATTTACGACATCGGTAACACATCGTACCTCACTTTGCTCGTAAGTTCCAGTCACACCTTGCAGGTACCTCGAATCTCGCCAACGAATCACAGCCTAGATTCTGTACTGCCTTTAGAAACGTGAGCCAATCATAACGCTGAAATCTACAATGTAAACAATCACGTATCGAGTACTAATAAGTGTTTCTTTCTTTCTTTCTTTCTTTCCTCTTGCTCATTATCATTATTATTATTACTACTGCTACTGGTAAACCATAAACATACATATTTCTATTTAAACCAAGTATATATATATATATATATATATATATATATATATATATATATATATATATATATATATATATATATATATATATATATATATATATATATATATATATATATATATATATATATATATGCAGTAGACACCTGCCGAAACGATAATTACTCCCAGTGAGGTCTAAAGCACTGTTCAGGGGGTGCCGTGAACTTATCATTAAACCCAGCTGTGACCTCACTGAACGTTTCCCTTTGTGTCTCACAACACAAGGGGGCAGTCACAGCCTGCCCTCTAAAGACAACTCTCTTCCTCCACACAAAACTACAAGCACCTAATAACACACACACCCTTCACTCAAAAATTTTAAAATAATGGCGACTCCTACACCAGCCTCGGAGTCCCCATCTGGGGAGGGGACCATAAACGTCCCCAGGTCGGACTGCCTTTCTGTTGACGACCCTAAGTGTCTTGACACCCCCTCAACTTTTTGTTCATTAACTTCTGCAACATTCGCGGTCTAAGATCTAATTTTCAATCTGTAGAACACCACCTCTCCTCTTCTAAACCTCATCTTCTTTTCCTCACTGAAACTCAGATGTCTGAGGCAACTGACAGTAGCCCCTTTTCTGTTCCCTCCTACTTTCTCTATCCTCATTTTCGATCCAAAGCTGGATGCTGCGTTTATGTGCGCAATGACTTAACCTGCTCTCGTGCCCATGCTCTTGAATCTTCCGAGTTTTCCACCATCTGGCTACGACTACAGAGTCATTCTCATACTAAATTTATCTGTGCTGTATACCTCTCTCCTAACTCCTCTGACTATAAGAAATTCTTTGACTACTTAACTTCCAAAGTGGAGCACATTCTGACCCTCTTCCCTTTTGCAGAGATCTCCATTCTTGGAGACTTCAATGTTCACCACCAGCTTTGGCTTTCTTCTCCCTTCACTGACCATCCTGGTGAACTAGCCTACAACTTTGCTATCCTCCATGACCTAGAGCAATTGGTGCAACACCCTACTCTTATTCCTGACCGTCTTGGAGATACGCCCAACATTCTTGACCTTTTCCTGACCTCTAATCCTTCCGCTTATGCTGTCACCCTTTCTTCTCCGTTGGGCTCCTCCGATCACAATCTCATATTTTTATCTTGTCCTATCACTCCAATCCCTCCTCAGGATCCCCCTAAGCGAAGGTGCCTCTGGCGTTTTGCCTCTGCTAGTTGGGGGGACCTGAGGAGGTATTTTGCTGATTTTCCTTGGAATGACTACTGCTTCCGTGTCAGAGACCCGTCTTTGTGTGCTGAGCGCATAACAGAGGTGATAGTGTCTGGCATGGAGGCATACATTCCTCACTCTTTTTCTCGTCCTAAATCTTCTAAACCTTGGTTTAACACAACTTGTTCTCGTGCTATACATGATAGAGAGGTGGCCCACAAAAGGTACTTAAGGCTTCCATTACCAGAATCTCATGCACTTTATATTTCTGCCCGGAACCATGCTAAGTCTGTTCTCCAACTAGCCAGAAACTCCTTCATTAACAGAAAATGTCAAAACCTTTCAAGATTTAACTCCCCTCGTGATTTCTGGCATCTAGCCAAAAATATCTCCAATAACTTTGCTTCTTCTTTCCCTCCTCTACTTCAACCAGATGGCACCACTGCTATCACATCTATTTCTAAAGCTGAACTCTTTACTCAAACCTTTGCTAAAAACTCTACCTTGGACGATTCTGGGCTTGTTCCTCCCTCTTCCCCACCCTCTGACTACTTCATGCCACCTATTAAAATTCTTCGCAATGATGTTTTCCATGCCCTCGCTGGCCTAAACATTCGGAAGGCTTATGGACCTGATGGGGTCCCTCCTATTGTTCTCCGAAATTGTGCCTCCGTGCTTGCACCTTGCTTAGTCAAACTCTTTCAGCTCTGTCTGTCAACATCTACCTTTCCTTCTTGCTGGAAGTTTGCCTACATTCAACCTGTTCTTAAAAAGGGTGACCGCTCTAATCCCTCAAACTACCTTCTTATTGCTTTAATTTCCTGCTTATCTAAAGTTTTTTAATCTATCCTCAACAGGAAGATTCTTAAACATCTATCACTTCACAACCTTCTATCTGATCGCCAGTATGGGTTCCGTCAAGGCCGCTCTACTGGTGATCTTCTAGCTTTCCTTACTGAGTCTTGGTCATCCTCTTTTAGAGATTTTGGTGAAACTTTTGCTGTTGCCTTGGACATATCAAAAGCCTTTGATAGAGTCTGGCACAAAGCTTTGATTTCCAAACTACCCTCCTACGGTTTCTGTCCTTCTCTCTGTAACTTCATCTCAAGTTTCCTTTCTGACCGTTCTATTGCTGCTGTGGTAGACGGTCACTGTTCTTCTCCTAAATCTATTGACAGTGGTGTTCCTCAGGGTTCTGTCCTGTCACCCACTCTCTTCTTATTATTCATTAATGATCTTCTAAACCAAACTTCTTGTCCTATCCACTCCTACGCTGATGATACCACCCTGCACTTTTCCACGTCTTTTCATAGACGTTCAACCCTTCAGGAGGTAAACATATCACGCAGGGAAGTAACAGAACGCCTGACTTCTGATCTTTCTAAAATCTCTGATTGGGGCAGAGCAAACTTGGTATTGTTCAATGCCTCAAAAACTCAATTCCTCCACCTATCAACTCGACACAACCTTCCAGACAACTATCCCCTCTTCTTCAGTGACACTCAACTGCCCCCCTCTTCTACACTGAACATCCTCGGTCTGTCCTTTACTTATAATCTGAACTGGAAACTTCACATCTCATCTCTAGCTAAAACAGCTTCTATGAAGTTAGGTGTTCTGAGACGTCTCCGCCAGTTTTTCTCACTCCCCGCAGCTGCTAACTCTGTACAAGGGCCTTATCCGTCCATGTATGGAGTATGCTTCACATGTCTGGGGGGGTTCCACTCGTACTGCTCTTATAGACAGGGTGGAATCAAAAGCTTTTCGTCTCATCAACTCCTCTCGTCTAACTGACTGTCTTCAGCCTCTCTCTCACTGCCGCAATGTTGCATATCTAGCTGTCTTCTACTGCTATTTTCATGCTAACTGCTCTTCTGATCCTGCTAACTGCATGCCTCCCCTCCTTCCGCGGCCTCGCTGCACAAGACTTTCTTCTTTCTCTCACCCCTATTCTGTCCACCTCTCTAACGCAAGAGTTAACCAGTATTCTCAATCATTCATGCCTTTCTCTGGTAAACTCTGGAACTCCCTGCCTGCTTCTGTATTTCCACCTTCCTATGACTTGAATTCCTTCAAGAAGGAGGTTTCAAGACACTTATCCACCAATTTTTGACCACTGCTTTGACCCTTTTATGGGACTGGCATTTCAGTGGGCATTTTTTTATTAGATTTTTGTTGCCCTTGGCCAGTATCCTTCCTACATAAAAAAAAAAAAAAAAAAAAAAAAAAAAAAAAAAAAAAATATATATATATATATATATATATATATATATATATATATATATATATATATATATATATATATATATATATATATATATATATATATAATCAAATGGATATGTTTAGTGTTTATAAGCGAATTCGTCCCTTATCGAGTGTGGTCCATTGAAAACCAAAAGAAGACTTTGAAGTAACGAAAATCACATAAAATGTAAGAACAATAGCATTATACCGAAAATAATGTATCTGAGTATTCAAACCGTCCCAAGAAACCATGAGCCGAATACACCATCTACCGAATCCATCCTCAGAGCAGCAGGGAGATGCTCACTCCGTGACAGCAAGGCGCAAATGAGGCATCGAACCGTGTATCTGGCATACTGTTCACACATCCGCTGATCCCGAGTTCTGGATAGACCTCGAGTAAACCTACACCGCCTGAAGGCTAGCTCTGCCTATTCAACGCACGGACAGGTACAGAAGTCCTTTGTACCAAAAACCATCGTATTCTTCATCCATTTGATAATACATTAGTAATGGTGTGATTGAACCTTGCATGAAACTGTGATCGTTCTTGTGACTTTTTTTTTTTTTACTGCCAGTAGAAACTTTTTATTTTTTTTATACATTTTTTAGTAAATTATTTTAAAAATGAATCGCTAATCAAAAAGAATTTCAGTTAGAATATAAGAAATAAGGAAAGCTGCAAGAAGCCACCAGGCTTACACGTGGTAGTCCCTGTATGAAATGTACTTACCTGTTTCGACCTGTCATCCCCATCCATAAATCCGTCTAGTCTAATCTTCTCTTAAAGCTCCCTAATGACTTAGTACTAACAACTTTATTACTGAGTCCGTTCCATTCATCTACCGCTCTATTTGAGAACCAATTTCTTCCTATCTCTTTCTTAAACCTAAATTTTTCAAGCTTGAATGCGTTATTTATTGTTCTGTCCTGGTTGGTAATCCTAAGAATTTTGCTTACATCCCCCTTGTTATAACTATTATACCACTTAAAGACTTCTATCAGGTCCCCTCTTAATCTACTCGTATGTCTCTCTAAAGAATGTAAATTTAACAGCTTCAATCTCCCCCCGTAAGGAATACTCTTCATCCTCTGTATCCTTTTAGTCATTCTCCTTTGTACTGATTCTAATAGACCTATATCCTTCCTGTAATGTGGGGAGCAGTTCTTAGACCTATACCTTTCCTTTAATGTGGGGACCAGAACTGCACTGCGTAGTCTAGATGAGGTTGGACCCCACTGGGATTTAGAACCGTTTATTACAACTCTGTCGCCTGTCGCTTAGCCATGACCTTATCCAGCCTAACACCCTCCCATCAATCCCGTGTGCCCTAACCTTTCTCAGGAGCCACTGATGGGGTACCTTATCAAACGCTTTACTAAAGTCCAGATAAAGGATGTCATAACTATCACCATTATCTGCTGCCTCGTACACTTTTCTGTAAAAACTTAACAAGTTCGTCAAGCAAGACTTCTCCTTTGTGAAGCCATGCTGTGACTGATTTATCAAGTTATGATTGTCTAAATGCTCCCTGATGTTCCTCGCTATTATTGACTCCATTATTTTACCTACAACAGAAGTTAAGCTGACAGGTCTATAATTAGAGATTAAAGTTTTATCTCCTTTCTTAAAGATGGGTACTACATTAGCCTGCCTCCACATTACTGGTACCTCACCTGACTCAAGTGATTTCCTAAAAGACAGAAACTAACGGCTCACTAATAACCTCTTTGCATTCCTTAAAAATTAAAAGTTTCCTCCCATTTTAATTTGTATATAATTTCCCAATGGTCACTGTTACCTAGCTGCCCTCCAACCTCTACCTGTGTGACTGCTTCCTCCCTGTTTGTTAGAATTAAATCTAGAATATTGCACACTCTTGTGGGCTCTACGATTACCTGTTTAAAAAAAAAAATATCCTGAATTACCTTCAGAAATTCCTTTGCTTGCCTGTTTCCCACCATCAGGCTCCAGTCGATATTCCTAAAATTAAAATCTACTACCAAACATACCTGAATGTACCTGCCCGCTCTGTTTTTTTTTTTTTCCTGCCATGGTGAGGTGTTAATTTCCTTTGTACTGTTCGGTGGCCTGTACACTACTCCCAGTACTACTGACTGATTCTTCCTTAATATCTACCCATATCGACTCTGTTTTGCTATCTGTTTTAATTCTACTGTTAATACAGCACTGTAATGTGTCCCTAACGTATAAGGCGACGCCTTCTCTTCTCATGTTTTCCCTGTCTGTATAGAATAATGTATCAATCTTAACCTCTGTATTAAATATTTTTCCTGACATAACTAACCAAGTTTTTGTTAAAGCAATGATATCGAGGTTCTCTACACATGCCATTCCTCTAAGCAAGTCTATTTTATTCAAAATACTTTTACAATCCGTATAGTAAACACTTACGCTATTCCTCGCCTTCGCTGAGCCAGTTATCTTTCTAGATTGATCTAATTTTTCCTTCATTTCGTCCCCGCAAGTCCTTTTTCGCTCCTGACTAACGAAAAAAGCGCTGGAGTGCAGTTACCTCCCGCTCGAGTGTGCCGGCCAAAACCCGAGCACCATGTCGAGATAAATGCACTCCATCCCTGGCGTACAAGGTGTCCCTACCATAGAAGAGGTCCCAGTTGTCGATGAACGTCCATCCATTACTCTTACAATGATTCGCGAATCTGCGATTCATTGTAATAGCCCTGGACAGCCACTCAGCACCAACTCCCCTTCTCGGCAAGACACCACACACCACAGGGAACCCTCCCTTGTCCCTAATCCTATCCAAAAGCCTGCCTAAACCTCCCGAACAACTCCTCACTCCTGACCTTAACAAGGTCATTCCCTCCAGCGCTGAGAAAACAATAGGCTTGGTCCCATCATTTTCCAAGCACGTGTCTAGCCTATCAGCTACCTTCCCTATCCCAGTCCCCGGCAAACACACCCTCGACCTACGCTTCCTATATCTGGCACAAAACACACTAAGTGCCTAACCTGACAATCACCAAGCACAAGCACTCTACCTTAGGGCAGGATAACTGCGTCTGCCGCCTCCTTCTCTTTGTCTCCTCCCGTCCCGTCACTCGTTTCAGCACACTGAAAGGGTTCCTCGTATCCACGCAAGGCGCCTTAAGGACCTTCTGTCTCTTGGCGTCCTTGCATACAACCGACCATTGCTCCTCCTTCGCCTTACTAGGTAAGGTGACGGTGGGGCACGACCCTCCCACAGGTGCTGAGATCCTCTTACAGAACTCAGCCTGCAGGTTTGAGATCCTGTCACGAAACTCAGCCTGCACCTCCGAGATCCTTCGATAGAACTCAGCCTCCACCTCTGAGACCTTCGCAACGAAGGCCTCGAGAACAGGAGAACTAACACAACTAGACTCAGCAACACAAGGCGCCATGTCTACACTAGCCAGCTATAGCGTCAGCTCACTGCTCACTAAGCACGTCCATTCGCTAGAAACCCTGACCTGAAACTGAGGAACGTATACATTGCTATGTTGCAAACTGAAAATAAAGTTATCTATCTTTTTTATCTATATATAGAAGAGCAATGTGAGTGGAACCTTTACATACACATGACGCGTACTCCATACAAGAACTATTATTTTATTTTTTTTCTTTTTAACTAATTGATTAATTGATTTATTTTTTATTTTATTTTATTTTTTTTTGTTTTTACTTTTAATGTTTAAAGGAAGCTTGCCAAAGTAGACCAGAAAGCAGTCCATATTAACATTTAAATTTTACCGTTTTCTGCCATTTTCTGTAATATTTAGCTATTTATATTTCTTTTCGTTATTTTCATTAGCATTTACTGTACTTTTATCAATTTTTATTTTTTCATTGTTTCTACTGTCAATTATTATACATTTTTATTTATACATTCATTATTATACATTCTTATTTATACATTATAATACATTATACATTCTTATTTACTGAGTTCTTTTTGGAAAAATTTTTATCAAGATTTTTTCATTAATCTTTCTTTTGCATTTTTCTTTTGTTATTTATACTTTCATTTACTATATATTTTTCATATTTTCATTATATTCCTTTATTTTCACTTATTTTTTTTTTCTACTTTCATTCATTTCATTGCTCAGATTTATTTTACCCATTTTATTAATCTATTTTTCCCTTAATTTTCTTTATAATTTGGCACATTTTTTATTGATTTTTATTTATTTCTTAGAGTTTATATTTTTTACTCTTCATTTATCATTTTATTTATTTTTTTTTTTTATATTTTTATTTATTTAGATTTTTTTATTTTATTCTTTTTTGCATGAAGGGAATCTGGATGAGGGCCCGCAAAGAGCACTCAGCACGAACCAAATCCTCCTGGTTCCGTCACTCAGTGGAGATCACACAGAGAGGCGTAGTCACACTACTCGCCCCTTTCTGTGAGTTGCCCCCTCCACGTTCTCTTTTCCCTTCATTTTCCCCATTCCATTCCATCTCGTCTTTCCACTTAATGTGGTGTTTCCACGTCTTGCTCTCGTTCCTCTTCCTGTCGTTTTCCCACTTTCCGCCCTCTCGCCTCTCATTTATTTTCGCTGTTTCTTGTAGTTTTGTCGCTCCACGTGATGGGGCATTTTCAAAAGACTTGGTCTCTGTATTTGGTCTTCTCCCTCAAAGTCATGCCACCACTTCGTCCAAGGATGTCTTTTCCTGTCGTTCCTCACCTTCATGTCATGTCACCTCTTCTCGTCGTTTGACGCATCACGGAGTCTGGCCTTTTTGTGCCGCCTTGTCTTTTTATACGTACAGCCTGCTCATTTCGTCATGTACGTTTATCAGTCGGAGTTTCTTCACGTAGTCTCGCCGCATCGCTATCGTGCTTGTCTCATCTTTTCATGCATTGTAGCGAATTCATGTTGTCTCGGCGTCTCATATCGTCAAGTCGTTTTTTTGTCACTCCCTGTCATATACTCTGTCTTCGCCTCGATATCTCGACCCATACCCTCAACAACTGAATAGATAAAACAAACAAGAAGAAAAACGCCGGGAGCTGGATTAAACGCATATCCCAACCCACTACTGAACTGAACTGCCACGAGAAATCGCCACCTGCACCTCGCCGCCCGCCTTGGCCAACCCTTCGCAGCGTCCCAGAACTCTTCCTTATAGCGAATCAGTTTCACGGCTTTGTTGTCACTGGCCTGTCTTTAGTCTCGCGATCTTTTTGCGTCCGATACTTGCTACATAATCTCCTCAAACCGTTGCTCTTCATAATCTTCTCATCCCATGGCTCTATATAATCTTCTCAGCCCATGGGCTTTATATACTCCTCTCAGTCCATGGCTCTACATAATTTTCTCAGACCATGGCTCTACATAATCTTCTCAGCCCATGGCTCTACATGATTTTCTCAGCCCATGGGCTTTATATACTCCTCTCAGGCCTTAAGCTCTACATAATCTTCTCAGCTAATGGGCTCTACATGCTTCTCTCAGCCCATGGACTCTACATAATCTTCTCAGCCAATGGGCTGTACATGCTCCTCTCAGCTCATGGGCTCTACATAATCTTCTCAACCAATGGGCTCTACATGCTCCTCTCAGCTCATGGGCTCTAAATAATCTTCACAGCCCATGGCTCTACGTACTCCTCACAGCCCATGGCTCTACATACTCCTCTCAGCCCATGGCTCTACATACTCCTCACAGCCCATGGCTCTACATACTCCTCTCAGCCCATGGGCTCTACGTATTCTTCTCAGCCCATGGCTCTACATATTCGTCTCAGCCCATGGCTCTACATACTCCTCTCAGCCCATGGCTCTACATACTCCTCTCACCCCATGGCTCTACATACTCCTCTCACCCCATGGCTCTACATACTCCTCTCACCCCATGGCTCTACATACTCCTCTCACCCCATGGCTCTACATACTCCTCTCACCCCATGGCTCTACATACTCCTCTCACCCCATGGCTCTACATACTCCTCTCAGCCCATGGCTCTACATACTCCTCTCAGCCCATGGCTCTACATACTCCTCTCAGCCCATGGCTCTACATACTCCTCTCACCCCATGGCTCTACGTATTCTTCTCAGCCCATGGCTCTACATACTCCTCTCAGCCCATGGCTCTACATACTCCTCTCAGCCCATGGCTCTACGTATTCGTCTCAGCCCATGGCTCTACATACTCCTCTCAGCCCATGGCTCTACATACTCCTCTCAGCCCATGGCTCTACATACTCCTCTCAGCCCATGGCTCTACATACTCCTCTCAGCCCATGGGCTCTACGTATTCTTCTCAGCCCATGGCTCTACATACTCCTCTCAGCCCATGGCTCTACATACTCCTCTCAGCCCATGGGCTCTACGTATTCTTCTCAGCCCATGGCTCTACATATTCAGCCTCCATGTTCTCTACATCATCTAACATCATTGGTTCCTCATATTCGTCGACCTCCATGAGTTCTTCATGATCTATCTAAATATACTCTACAAATTGGACCTCCATGGGCTCTACATTATCACCAAAGCCCACGGGCTCTAAATATTTGACTTCATCATCACCTAAGCCCACGGGCTCTATATATTCGACCTCTATGGGCTCTACATCATTTACACTCATAGACTCTACTTCAACTAACCCGATGAGCTCTACACCTTTATCCACGCTCATTGGCTGTAGATCATCAATCAGACTCATGGGTTCTGCATCATCTACTGAGCTTATGATGCCATCATCATCATCATCATCTAGACATGAGGAGTCATCACAGTCATCCAGACATGGAGTCATCACACTCATCCAAGCGTGAGTCATCACAGTCATCCAGACATAATCCTCATAATCATCTGAGGAGGTGGAGTCACCGTCACGCACTAAGCACTGGGAATCATCATCAAGCACTAAGGTGTATTCATCGTCATTATTACAGTCCTTGGTACCCACATATTTGTTGCCCTCCACGAGATACATACCATCGCATACTTGCATATGTGTATACCAAACACTATCACGGAGTCTTTACTCTCAGCATCATTCTCGCCTTCAGTCGTCTTGTTCCTCATGGCGCCCAAGGGAACAAGTTTTTTCACCATCAGACACATCAGACTCTGGCTATGGCTCTTCCTTTATATTCAGGCGATTAAGTGCTTCTATGAGGCCTGTCAGTGTTTGTTCCCACTGTTCATCAGAGACGTGCACACTCACGCTCTTGTCTTGCTGCAGTCCCCTCCACTTCTTGCCTCTTTCGTTCTTCTGCTTTTCAACAGTAAACTCTGACGCCATTTCGTCTGTACTGTGCTGCAGTCCTTTCGCCTTCTTGCATTTTCCCTTCTTGTTCGTTTCGTCACTAAACACTTGTGGCATTTCGCCGGTGTTTCGTGCAGTGGTTCTGTCAATGCACAGCCTGTGTTCGATGACAAGTTTCTTGAAGCTGTTTTTTCTGGTCAGTCGCTGAGAATTCCTTTGTAGTGGTTACCGGTGTACAAATCTAGCAATCTCAGAAGTCGCAGAACATAAGCACCCTCAATATTTAACTACATAATGAGCAAGCGAGCGAGCGAGAGAGAGAGAGAGAGAGAGAGAGAGAGAGAGAGAGAGAGAGAGAGAGAGAGAGAGAGAGGGGGGGGGGGGGGAGTTCGGTGAGCTATTACACAGCAAAACATCACTAACCTCATATTCAAGTAATGTGCATTTTTGTAACAAATGTTTGTAAGTTCACTCTTCAGACAGTGATGAGGATGATGAAAGCAAGTATTTACTTTCCGATTTCCTGCGTCAATTCGGTTATTCGTGTCATTTCCAAGTGTTAACTTTGTACACATTAGGTATGCAGCACACATCTCTTTGCTGATGACCCAGTTTTTACGAACATACTGAAATATGTTGTGATTTTACTGCTGTAACACTGACAAGGCTGACTGAAATAAATCTTCATTGTGGGCATACACAAGTTGTTTCAGAGTTCTCAATGTTTTTTTTGTTTTTTTTCAACTGGGACCACAAGCTCAGCTTTTTTTTTTTTTTTTCTTTTTTTGACATGAAATTTGCAAAGTAACAAGTCTGAAATTGGAAGCAACTCAGTGAAAGCTTGAGTTTCGTTCTGGCGCATATCAGTCATAATTGTCTTGGTCTCAGTTACTTTCTCCATCCTTGTACACAATGATGACACTACCTCCCGCACCATGTCTGCAATTTCGTTCCTTACAAAAGCATAAAATACAGCTCTTCCACGATCTAGGTTTAGGTTGTCTTGTATAAGAATCACGTTGAGTAGATAGCTGTATTTGTTAATTTTGTGAGTTCCATCCATGTAAATTATCTCTGGATGCTTAGAGTACATGTTAATCATCATCTCACAGGTTGCAGATGCAATTATCTGAATCATCTCCATTGTTATCTGCTGTTATATCTATTTTACCTTTTCTTGCATCGACTATTTCTTCCACTATTTCCGTCATCTGCTCAGTATCTGATACCTCATTTCCAGTTTTGATTTTTGCCTTTTGCCTTTTGCCGTACATTTTGCATGGTGGCTGCTTTGTGGTATTTGCTCGGCAGAAAGCTTTTTAATTGCTTGTTGTAAGGATTCAGGCCACTATTTCCTATACTTCTTCCATATCCAAGCTTGTTAATTATCGTTCCTGGGAATAGAAAGGCTGCAAATCTACACTGTGCTCATGATCACGCTTAAGATGCGTCTTTGTGATGACCAACTTGCTCTTTCTTGCTCTCAGTGCTACCAACACTATCACAGCCACTCAGAAGATATTGCTGTCTTAGACCAAATCCTTTTCACTTAGGCCTACCAAAATGCACTCACACAAAAGAGACAGCGTATTTCAATTCGTTGGGTATTTGCTGCTGGTGACGCTTGTTTTTCATTTTCAACACAGCTGGAAGACTTCACTATAAACTAAACACACTGCTTGTTTGCTTCTGAAACTCCTTGAAAACGGCCTCGAACTCTTCAAATTAGTTCAACGTAACTTTCACGAAAATATCATTAAAGACAAATGTTGTGTCCGTATAGGAGGCAGTAGACACCTGCCAAAATTATAATTACCCCCTGTGAAGTCTGAAGAACTGGATCAGGAGGTGTTGTGAACTTATCACTAAACCCAGCTGTACCTCACTGAATGTTTTCCTTTGTGTCTTACAAAACAAGTGGGCAATCACAGCCTGCCCTCTAAAGACAACTCTATTCCTTGACACAAAATTACATGCACCTAATTGCACACACACCCTTCTCTCAAAATTCAAAATCAATATGGCGACTCCTACACCAGCCTCGGAGTCCTAGGGGAGGGGACCACAAATGTCCCCAGGTCACATTCCTCTTCTGGTATCGATCCTAAGTGTCTTGACATCCCCTCAACTTTTTCTTTATCAACTTCCGCAACATTAGGTCTAATTTTCAATCTGTAGAACACCACCTCTCCTCTACTAAACCTTATCTTCTTTTCCTCACTGAAACACAGGTGTCTAATGCAACTGACAGTAGCCCCTTTTCTGTTTACTCCTATTTTCTCTATCCTCATTTTCAATCTAAAGCTGGGTGTTGCATCTATGTGCACAACGACTTGACCTGCTTTCGTGCCCATGCTCTTGAATCTTCCGAGTTTTTCACCATCTGGCTAGGGCTACAGAGTCACTCTCAAATTAAATTTATCTATACTGTATACCTCTCACCTTACTCCTTTGACTATAAGAAATTCTTTGACTACTTAACTTCCAAAGTGTAGCACATTCTGACTTCTTCCCTTTTGCAGAGATCTCCATTCACCACCATCTTTGACTTTCCTCTCCCTTCACAGACCATCCTCGTGAACTAGCCTTTATCAAAACTTTGCTATCCTCCACGACCTAGAGCAACTGGCGCAACACCCTATTCGTATTCCTGACCGTCTTGGAGATACACCCAAAATTCTTGACCCTTCTCTAACTGCTAAAACCTTCTGCATATGGTGTTACACAGTGTTCTCTGTTGGGCTCCTCCGATCACAATCTCATATCTGTATCTTGTCCTATCTCTCCAATCTCTCCTTGTGATCGCACAAAGCGGAAGTACCTCTGGCGTTTCGCCTCTGCTAGTTGGGGGGACCTGAGGAGGTATTATGCTGATTTTCGTTGGAAAGACTACTGCTTCCGAGTCAGAGACCCGTCTCTGTGTGCTGAACGCATAACAGAGATGATAGTGTTTGGCACGGAGATGTACATATCTCACTCTCTCGACCTAAACCTTCCAAACCACAGCCTGTTCTTGTGCTATACATGATAGAGGTGACCCACTTCCATCACGTGAATCTCATGCCAAACCTGTTCTCCAACTAGCCAAAAACTCCTTCACTAGAAAGTGTCAAAATCTCTTAAAATCTAACTCCCCCCGTGACTTCTGGCACCTAGGCAAAAACATCTCCAATAACTTTGCATCTTCATCTTTCCCTCCTATATTTCATTCTGATGACATCACTGCCATATCATCTATTTCTAAAGCTGAACTCTTCGCTCAAACCTTTGCTAAAAACTTTTTCATGCTACCCATTAAGATCCTTTTCAGTGATGTTTTCCATGCCCTGGCAGGCTTAAACCCTCGGACCTGATGGGGTGCTTCATCTTGTTCTCTGAAACTGCCTCCGTGCTTGCACCTTGCCTAGTCAAACTCTTTCAACTCTATCTATCAACATCTACCTTTCCTTCTTGCCAGAAGTTTCCCTACATTTAGCCTGTTCCTAAAAAGGGTGACTTCTAATTCCTACAACTACCATCCTATTGCTTTGATTTATTGCCTACGTAAAGCTTTTGAATGTATCCTCAACAGAAAGTTTCTTAAACATCTATCACTTCACAATCTTCTGTCTGATCGCCATTATGGGCTCTGTCAAGTAGGGAATCAAAGCTTTGTGCCTGACTATCAAAAGATAGTCAGGTACAAAGCTTTGATTTCAAACTACCCTCATACTTTTATCCTTTTTTCAGTAACTTTATTTCAAGTTTCCTTTCTGACAGTTCTATTGCTGCTGTGGTAGACTATCACTGTTCTTCTAAATTTATAAATAGTGGTGTTTCTCAGGGTTCTGTCGTGTCACCCCCTCTCATCCTATTATTCATCAATGATCTTCTAAACCAAACTTTTTGTCCTATCTACTCCTATGCTAATGACACCACCCTGCACTTTTCCACGTCTTTTTATAGACTTTCAACCCTTCAGGAAATAAACAGTTCACGCAAGGAAGCCACAGAGCACCTGATCTGATCTCTCTCTAGAAATTTCTGATTGGGGCAGAGCAAACTTAGTATCGTTCAATGCCTCAAAAACTCAATTCCTCCATCTATCAACCTGACACAACCTTCCAGACAACTATTCCCTCTTCTTCAATGATACTCAACTGTCCCCCTCTTCTACATTGAACATCCTCGGTCTGTCCTTTACTTATAATCTAAACTGGAAACTTCACATCTCATCTCTAGCTAAAACAGCTTCTATGAAGTTAGGCGGAATAGAGTAGTCTCCGTCAGTTTTTCTCATCCCCACTTCCCCCCAGTTCCTAACTCTGCACAGTGACCTTATCCGCCCATGTATAGAGTATGCTTCACATGTATGGGAGGTTCCACTCATACCGCTCTCTTAGACAGGGAGGAATCAAAAGCTTTTCGTCTTATCAACTCCTCTCCTCTAACTGACTGTCTTCAGCCTCTCTCTCATAACCATAATATTGCATCTCTTTCTATCTTCTACCGCTATTTTCATGCCAACTGCTCTTTTGATCTTGTTAACTGCATGCCTCCCCTCCTCCCGCGGCCTCTCTGCACAAGACTTTCTTCTTTCTCTCGTCCCTATTCTGTCCACCTCTTTAATGTAAGAGTTAACCAATATTCTCAGTCATTCATCCCTTTCTCTGGTAAATTCTGGAACTCCCTGCCTGCTTCTGTATTTCCACCTTTCAATGACTTGTACTCTTTCAAGAGGTTGGTTTCAAGACACTTATCCAGTAATTTTCTACTTTCGCTTTCGACTCTGTTTAGGAACCGGCAACTAAGAGGGCCTTTTTTTTTATTGAAGTTTTGTTGCCCTTGTCCATTGCCCATCCTACATAAAAGAAAATAAAAAAAAAAAAAGAAAAGAAAAAAGTAGGTTAAAGAAGCCACCTCCATGCTTCACCACCCGGTGTCGAGGCTCGAGAGTGTATAGAGAATCATCCATCCTTGCCTATGGGCAGTGGATGACTGTCCACTGCCGCCCTGGCCTTGCCCTCCCAGGGTGTGGTAACAGAGGGTGAGTGTTGGTAAACAATGAAGCGCTGAACTACTTGACTATTTCTTAGACTGGTCAGTGAATGAATGACACTGAGCTGTTCAAACGCGCTATTAGAGAGGTTTGGTACCATATGTGATTATAAAAGATACCAGTGCCAACATAAAGATAACAGTATCACCATAAAGATAGCAGTTTGTCCACTTTGTGGGAATTGTAATGCTAACAGTGCTGATCACGGTCCGGTGATAATAATGACACCTTGATCGCGGTGATAATAATCACTCTGTGTGTGTGTGTGTGTGTGTGTGTGTATACGTATGTATGTATATATATATATATATATATATATATATATATATATATATATATATATATATATATATATATATATATATATATATATATATATATATATATATATATATATATATATATATATTATGAATGTATGCATAACTTCTCTTTTGGTTTCTGTGGCTTCGTCAAGTGTATTTCCAGCAACATTGCTTCCTCATCTTTCCCTCCTTAATTTCAGCC